>NC_018251.1:249992-411234 GCF_000227135.1 Leishmania donovani | reverse complement strand
TGGTGGTGGCCTGGAAAGGATACAAGGGAGTGGCGGGCGGTGAGCGGGCGGGTGTGATGGCAATCGAAGCGAGCGGATAGGCACCCCCCTGCGCCTGCCGCCGGGAGCAGACAACACCGGACACCAAAACACATTCGCGACAGGATCACCGAGAACCCCAGCAAACACCTGTACTCCGAGAGAGAGAGAGCGAGCGACGGCGACGTCGCTAAGTGGGAGATGCGTCATAGAAGAGGTACAGGCGAGTGAGGGCCACTGCCGATGCCCGTTTTCTTGTGAGATGCGACAGTGATGATGCAACATCGACGTGGAGGCTGAATGCGAAGGGCGCCAACAATGAGAAGGTAACCGTGATGGTACAAACATACACAAAACGAAAGGGGTAGGTGTGCGTGTGCGTGTGTTGGTGGTGGCGGGGAGGAAGAAGGTCAAAGGCCTGCACTGTACATGCTCCAACAGACCCGCCACTTTATAGACGAGCAGTCTCAATGAGGCTTTTCCCTTCTACGGCTATACATAATGGAAAGGTGGTGGTGGCGGAAGAGGAAGAGAGGAAGGCGTTCTTTCAACACTGCCCGCCACCATCTCCGATCACGAGCAAAGACATGCCCTGATGGACATCTACATGAAGAGCAGGCACAAGCGCCGAAGAGAAGAGACCACAGCGAGAGAGTTCAGGGTGAAGGTGACTGGTGTGGCTATTTGTGCGGGCTACCGCCACATGTGAAAACCGAAACCGTCCAGTATCCGTCTCCCTCTCCGGCAGCCGCACAGCAGCGTCGCCGACGAGGCCTCGTGTGTGTGTGTGAGGGGGAGGGGCAGGGATGTAGCACATGGCTCTACAAATCTGCAAAGGTGCCGCCACTGCCAGGTTCATCGCTCTGCACAACAGTTAGCTTCTCCTTCTCCGCGGCGTCGCAGGCCTGATGCAACTTCTCCTGCCGGTCTATCACCAGCTGCCGCACCGCCGCCTGCCGAGCATCCACTGTGTTGCCCAGGAGCTCAAGAGGAGACGCATTGGGATCGTCTTCTGCGGCCGGTGCTGGCCTCCGCTGCAGCTGCGACGAAGCTGAGAAGCGATCTCCAATCGTCTCCTCTCCGTCCTTTTCACCTGCAGCGTCTACCGATGACCCGGGGGAGAGGGGCATCAGCGACGTCGCTCCTGCCGTGAAGCCTGGTAGGGGTGAGACTATGGAGAGCTTGGAGGCATCCGAAAGCCTTACCATCGCGCCGCCCGCCGCTGCCGTGTGCCGGCGCCCGTTCAGGAGAAGGGGCAGCCACACGTGCGCGAAGGCGGCTGCCATGAGCGGCATCTCGTCGAAGAACCGACAGAAGACCGCGTAGTCCATGTGCGACGTACGCATGACGCTTAACGGTATCGGCGAGCTCTGGTGTGCCGCCAAGGCTGCAGCGCCGCCCTTCTTTTTTCGCTTTCTGCTCGTTTTGAGGTAGGCGGCCTCCTCCTCCGTCGCAACAACCGTGAAGACGTCGCTAAGGGCTTTCACCATGGACGCCGTGACCGCCGCCTGCTCTTCTGCCGCCGAGCCGTCGCGGTAAGCACACCGCCGCAGCTTCGCCAGCTGCGACTTGTGAATATAGCCGTTCCCTTCCACCGCCAGCACGTTGAAGCACTCCCACCGCACGACAAGCTTCGTCTCGACGCTGTTCAGAAGCGCATCCAGCGCGTCCAGCACCTCGACAACGAGGACGCACTTGCATCCATCATGCATGTCAGCCGGGATATTGTGGGGTAGTGGCTGTTTCCCAACGCTACCGGCACCCACCGCTTCATTCCACGAGGACGCAGCCCCAGTCGTCAGCGACGGCGTTTTCGGGGTGTGAGCTCCACTGGACGTGCTACCGCCCATTTCAGCTGCGGCCGTGGTCGGCGACATCACGCTTGCGTTGCTCACGTGCAGCGGGGAAAACGTGGATGGCGGCCGCGTTCGCCCCGCTGCCGCCAGCGGCGCATTAGCGCCCGGGCCACGTCGTGCACCGGCAGGGGCGTTGCTGGACCGAGAGAAGCTGTTCCCTGGACCGTAGGAGGCGGTGCAGATGAGGTTGTCGCCGGCGACGTTCCCCTGCCGCGACAGCGAACCGCCACTGCCGGCAGTAGTGACAGACGCGACAGCGAGCAGTAAGTCGGTGGCGTCTGCAGTGTTGGGAGCACGCGTGCCTTTGTGGATGATGTAAAAAATACGTTCAGCGACGCCCGCCGAGGCGGCCGAGGAGGTCGCAGTGAGCGTTCCGACGTGGAAAGGGACACTTGCCAGCAGCGCGCGTAGCTGGTCCAGCGTGACGGCTCCGTCTTCGTTGCATAAAAGCAGCAGCGAGGTGCGGAACACCTCCAAGTTGGCGGGCACGCCGCCCTCGCGCTTTGGTGGCGCCGCCGCTGCCGCCTTCGACTTTTTCTTTTTGCCGCCGGCCTTCTTCGAGGCACCCACGGTCACGCGTCTCTTCGCTGCGGCCGCGGCTCCCGTTTTGGCCAGAAGCGCCGCTGCCGCCTGCATGGAGCGACGCTGCGCCTCCATCGACTCGCGGTCGCGCTGCCGCTGCGCCGCCGCCGGATCGCGGAGGTGGAAGGCGTCCACGAAGGCGTTCTCAATCTGGTCCGCCAGCGCATGACGGCTTTTTTGTTGCATCTGCATTGTGGCAGCCACCTCCTGCGGCGTGCGGAGCAGCAGCGACGCGATCGACGGTGCGGAGAGGCTGTCGGCCGTCTTGACGGCGGAGTGGCGGCCAAGGCCGGGGTTGGAGAAGGCGCGACTGCCGCGGTTGGGGGCGGTGGGCGTCAGCAGCGCTACTGAGGTGCAAAGGGGACTGCGCGCGCCGGGCTTTGCGGCCGCACCGGAGCTCGCCACGAGCTCGGATTTCTCCTCCGTCAGTTGCAGCCGCACGTCGTCCACGATGTAGCAGCCCTCCGGGTAGTAGCGACCGAGGTAGACGGCAGCCTCAGGCACCTGCCGCAGCCGTTCGCGGCGCTTCTGCTCCGCTGCTGCGCGCGTCTCAACCGCTCGCTGGGTGCGGAAGCTGGAAATAACGTCCTGCGTCTGTGCCGGTCGGAGAGGGACGTACAGGGGCACGATACTGCTGACAGCGCTGTCTGTCGCAAGGGCCACGGTGGAGGCATCAGGAGAGGCGGCGGCAGCGGCAGTGCTAACGAGACACCTGTCTATGACGTGGGTATTAAGCGATGGAACGTTCTTCTTGTCGCTGAGGCGGTGCTGCGCCACGGCCGCTGCCACGCCGCCCTCCAGGCACGCCTGCACCGCCTTCGCCGCCTCGGGGGTTGCTGCCTCGTTCAAGACCTCCTTGTACCCACGCAAGGCGTAGTATTGGAAGAGTGACTCCGTGCCGTAGGTGCGCCTCGCAAGAGACAACGGCTGATTCTCCGGGGTCGAGTACAGAAGAGCGAACGGGTCACTATCAGCGATGGGGAGGAGGGGGCTGCTTGTGGCGGCGGCCATCGCATCGACGGTGCTGTGACAGTTCTCCGCTATCGCTGCGGCTGTCGCAGGGGTCGGCCGCAGCATTTCCCTCATTAGCCCACTCTCATTGCCTGGCTGGGACTCGAAAGGTATGTCGGGGGACTCGACGTTGGCCATGCTGGTCTTGTGTATGCGTGTGCTCGGCACGGCGCGGCGCGGGGCAGGAATGCTGTCGGCGGTTCAGCTAGATCCTCGAAAGAAATCGACGTCCAGTGTGCAGGGCCGATGGGGCCCAAAACGGAAAGCAGTGCGAGTAAAGGGGGAGGGCGGGCAAGAGCGCAGAGTGTCAACGACGAAGACAAGCGCTCACGCGCCATGGGGAAAAGAGAAACAGAAGGGAAGGCGAGCGCCAGCTGACCGTGGCAGCGTGCACACGTCGCGGCAGTCGGCAGCACCAGTTTTATCGCTCGCTTTCACACCGGCATCTGGCTCCCGCCGGTCCTCACGCGCGCCTCTTCTCCGTTTCTCGTGCACGCCAACGCACCTCACACACGCACGTATACACACACACACACACACAAAGAGCGACGGCGAAATCAGAGAAGAGGAGAGGACTGAAGAAGTCACGTCTGCCATCGCGTTCAGAGTCGCATCAGCAGCGGTGCAAGTAAAACAAGGCGGGAAGAGCAGAGTGAGGTGTATGCGGGGGCGTGGGGGACAGCTTGGGGCACGCACAGATTTCACATTCAACCGGGCACACACCTTCCGGGACACACACACACACACACACACACACACACACACGTACCCTTTCCCCACACGTGGGCGCGCCGTCGAATCGGACGAGGTATGCAGCGCTGCCTCCTTCCATGATGCATAAGCCAAAGCTAAGGGAGGTCTGCGCGTTTGTGCGCGTGTGCCAGGCAAGCAGCCCAGGCGGAGAGGCGTACGTCTCTCTCTCGCTAAATCTCTCCGCGTTGCTGCTGCTGTTGCTGATCGCGCGCTGTCATGGTCGGCCCAATGCTGCTGGAGGGGACGGCGCTGCCGCCGATGGCGGCTCCATGGATCGCACCGCCTGCACCAGCTCCATCGATCCACACGGTGGGCAACGCCTCGCTATCGATGTGAACATCATCACTTTTCTGCTTGTTCCGCTTCGCCGCTGCACTGCGCGCTTGCGACCCTGGCAGAAAGGGGGCGAGTCCTCCCAACCAGCTTCGACTGCGTCCGCCCCCGGCTGCCGCTCCCCCTCCGCGGTGACGACCGCCAGGACTCTGGCTGGCTCTGCGGTGCCGTGCGTTCTCCGATCGCTGCCACGACGCCGCGCCGGCAAGCGCCGTGATGCTTGTCGCCCGCTCAATCACAGCACTAATGGTGGCCAAGAGACCCTCGTTAGCAGCGCTCATCTGGGCAGCAGCGCCGCCACCATCCGCCCCGGATCCACCACGTAGGAGCACGCGATCGGTCCCGTACACACGCTGCCGCCAGCGAGCAACGAAGTACGCCAGGGCAGCAGCGCTCACGGAAAAGTAGAAGACGGTGACTAGCCAGAGAATGGCGGAGTCTATCGTCCTCTCAGCCTCTGGCTGAAGTGAGCTTGAGGGAGCAGAGGCCTTAGTGGAGCTGGGGGCAGACGTGCTCGTGGCGTTGGCGATCATCTCGCCCACCACAGCAGTCACGGTCGCTTCAACGCGGCTATGGGCCATGGCTTCACGCCGACGTTCCATTGCATCACAGAGTCCCGCTGGCGTCAAACAGAGAAGAAACTGAGAAGAGAAGCACGAGGGGGGGGGGATGGGGAGCTGAGCGAGGATGCCGTGAAGCAGCAACAGCCGTAAACTCCAACGCAAGCGGCAGCGCTGCTTGTGTACCGATCTGATGCGTGTTGATCGTCCACGCAGGCTAGGCTATTGTCCGCTTGCGCGATGGTGGTGATGGTGACCGATGCCGCCCTCCCGAGTGCTTCTACGAGGCAGGCGAATCGGCTTCAGCACCCGCGAAGGCGCCCTTTGATCGCTCTTCACGCGAGTGCACACACGCCAAGTTGGCCGCTCCGCCGCGTTGGCCTGCAGCTACCGCCTCCACGTGGAGGACAACGACGGATGCAGCGCCGACAACAGCGGCGAAGAGGAATGAGAAGCAGTGCAGCAACCGCAGCAGAGAAAAGTGAGGTTTCGTTGTGAGGCAGATGAACACACACACACACACATGCATACAGTGCAGTGCAGTGCAGGGCTGTTGGTGTAGCTCTCTGCTCTGCGTAAGGACACGCAACTTCAGTGCGCGTGTGGCACATTGTCGGTCGCAGGGCACGTGCCGTGACAGCAGTGCATCGTCGGAGGGGGGAGGAGGAGGTGGTGGGAGGGTGCGCACCAAAAACGCCACGCATACGTAGTGTACCAGAAGAAAAAAGAAAGGAGAGATGGCCAGAAGCGAATGAATAACAGGCGGAGGTGCCGGGGGAAGAACAACCACATCCGCGCATGGGCAGACAAAGGCCATGTGCTCCAGCGTCATCGCAGCAGATGCAGCTCGTGAGCAAGCAATGAGGGAGTGGGAGGGGAGGCGGGCAGCAATGCCGTGGCCCCTCGCAACCCCACGGCTTCCTTGTGCACCGGAAGGCTCCCTGTTGCTTGTGCTGTCTTTCGAAGAGTGCCAACGGAGTTATAAGGAGATCGACGAACAAACACACGCAGAGAGGAAGAGAGCAAGCAACTGAGGGCGGGATGGAGGGGGTGGCGCTGTACTGCGCACAGGCGGCACCTAAGAAATGGAACCGATGCAGCAGTCGTGGGGATGGGCGATAGGGATACATCCGGAGTGGATGGAGGAGACACTCCCGCGCCCTTCCCCCTCAAGCGCTGGAGAAGAGTTGGGTAGCACGATAGAGAACAATGCCGACCAAGGGGATGCGTGGGCATCTATCTATGCAATGAGAACAGTGGTGACCGTTGGTGGATGGGAGGCTGCAAGGGAGCAGCCGCACTCCGCAAGAGCGTCGTCACAAGTGCTGTGATGCGCGGCGATGAGCGTCAAGGAACACATGCACACGCACGCGCGAACACGCAAACGACACCCTTACACATTTTCGCAGAGTGCCCGCATTACTTTTCGAGTCTTTTCCTTCCTGATGGCAGTCGCCGCTCGTCGACGGCCTAGTGTGCTGCGGCCGCTGCGGCTGCCTCCTTCGGTCGCGCCTCGTCCTCTTCCCTGGCGGCTGATGGCGGTGCCCGCAGCACATGCGCGTCACCTGACAGTCCGCAGAAGGGCCAGTGGTCCATGCGTAGCCTGCAGCGTGGGCACACCAGCTCCGCGACGGGGACGCGTTGCCCTCGCTTCGGCGCTGGCGTCGCTGCCGCTTTCTCGGCCTTGCCGCGGTGAGGCCTGGCACGCTTGCTGCTGATACTGCTGCTCGCGTTGATTTCAGCGTGCGAGGCGGAGTGGTCCGCGTCCTCCTCCCCCCTCTGCGACGATAACTCGGCAGCGGGTGCCGCCTCGTCTTCATCTTCGTCCGACTCGGCCCTCCCCTTTGGGGGGCCCCTTCGTCGTCCATTCGGCTTCGTCTTCTTAGCAGCGCTGGCGCGGGACTTCCGGGATGCCGCGGCGGCGGCGGTCTTTAACGCCATCCGTTGCCATTCCGGGGTCTCCTGCGGAACCACATCGCGCCGACGCCGCGACACTCGTGACGAGGACTGGTTTGAAGCGGCGGCGTCAGCCTCCAATGCAGGCATTTCCACGATGGTTGCCCTCGCTCTTCGACCATTACTGGCGGCGGCCACCGGTGAGGCGGCAGCGTTGCACAGGTGTCTCTTGACGGCCACACTCACCGAGTTTGTATTCGAGCTACGCGCCGCACGAGGTGGCATGATGCATGAAGAAATGGAGAGTACAGAGAGCAGAGTAGTCCTGCGCACACGCACGTGAGCATGCATGCACGCGTGTGTTCCACCTGAGACGGTGTGCAGGGCCGCAAGTCGAGGCTGCTCACAGATGAGCGCACCCGCGGCGTGCAACAGTCCGAGTGCAAGGCGTACACGGGAAAAAACCAGGAACAATAGATTCCACGAAGAACCCTCAAGTGACGGAGACGGAGAGGGGAAGGAAGGGAAGGAGAGAGGTGAGGACGAGCAGTGCCGCACACCATGTAGAGAGGAAAGGGTTCGCTTGTGCCATGTGGCGTGGCTGTGCGTGCATGCGTGTGTGTGTGTGTGTGTGTGTGTATGTGTGCCTGTTGATGGGTCGCACTCAACTACGCGCCTTTCCGCTTCTTCTTTGGTCGTTTTCCTCGCTTCCTCATGCGTTGGGCCGCATTGCTGCGCATTCAAGTTGTTCGATCCTCTCTCTCTGTGGGCGTGCGTGTGTGCACTCGCCACCTCTCACGCAAGCCGGCCGCCCTAGTCATCGCTGTCGTCGTCATCGACGAGCTTCGGCAGCCGCGTTTGCCGCACCCCGCCTTGCGGCTCTGGCGACGGTACGCCGCCGCTGGGGGATGGTGGCACAGCGGCGTCTGCTTTGACCCCGCTCTGCGTCTGCTCCGTCGCTTCCGGCATACCCATGAGTCGTCGCTTCGTCAGGTGGGCTGCTGTCACCGTGTCTACACACCGCTGCACGTCCTTGCTGAACTGTAGCACGTAGCCCCAAATGACGGTCTCGTCTGCGTTGGGGTCCTCGCCGTAGGTGGCCATCATGGCCGACACGTCATCGCGCAGCTGCTGGTATCGCAAGGCGATCTGCCCCACCGTGGCCAAGTAGCGGTCCACGGCTTCTGTGAGCAGCCCCGGCAAGGCATCCAGCAACTCCTCTGCCTTCACGGATGGGAGTCGCTTTTCATACCAGGCTTTCGTGTCCTTGGCCTCCTCCACGACACGCCGCATGCGCTGCAGCGTGAAGTTCAGCTGCGACACCTGTTGCCCCATGTCCTGCAGCGGGCTGCTCGCCACGGCGCGAACACAGCTGACATCCTCCACAAAGCGCAGAACGTCGCGAACGTCATCAGCATCACTGTCGGCGCCGGGTGCGCCCGTGGCGCCTCCTCCTCCTCCTCGTCGCTCGCTCCTACCCCGGCCGCTGTCCATGAGGGACACGACAAGCGCCATCAGCACTGTCGTCTTCCCGTCTGAGCTCTTCACGAAGTTGAGCTGGCTGAGGCTCTCCAGGCGGAACCCTTCGGCGTCGGCGTGTGGGGTGCCACGGTTCAGGTAGTTTCCAAACGCCAGGATTATGCGCATCATGCGGGCAAAGCGGCCGTTGCGACGCGTGATGGCGCACACGGCCGCGTCGACGGAGCTTAGCAGGCTCGAGATGGACTGGACGGTGTCCTCGAGCTCCTCGGCAGCCGTCCAGAGCTGCAGCCGCTCTCGCACATCCTTCACAGTCGTCGCGGCTGTGTAGAGGTACGTCTCCACGTCCGTCCAAACCGCCCGTCCCGCCTGCTTCTCAGCCGTGAGCGCCGTCACGTCCTCGGTGGTGGGCAGCGCCGCCGTCAGCGTCTCCCGCCGCTCTGGCGGCAGAACGGCGCTGTCGCACGTGATGAGGGCTTTACACAGGACTTCTACCGGCACCTGTACGCGCTTGAGGGCGATGCCCATGTTCTGCAACCGTTGGCCCGTGAACACGTTGCTGCACAACCGGCTGCGCCGCTCCTGCTCCGACTTCTTCGCCGCTGCCTCGGCCGCGCTCGGCTGCGCGACGGCCTTCACCTTGAAGAGTTCGAGCATGAAGGAATCGTCGATCACAGCGCGGTGCACGTCGTCGGTGTCCGACGCAGCCCAGATGCCGCTCGGCTTGGAAATCTTCTTCCAGAAGAACGTCTTGAGTCGCGGCCCGGTGTACTGTGGCTTCGGCTTCGCAGCAGCCGCTGCACTGCCCGGGAGGCCGGGCGGCGGAGGCGGGGGTGGCGGTGCATTGCTGTTCAGTGGTCCTGGCGGTGGCGGTGGTGGCGGCACCCCAGCCGAGGGCGCGGTGGGGGGGAGACCAGCGGGGGGCGCCGGCGGCGGCCTCGGAGGGGGGAGTTTGGAGGGTGGCGTCGGTGGGGGCAACCCCCCCGGCGGCGGTGGCGCGCGCGGTGGTGGCGAGTTTCCTGCGGTGATCATGGAGGGGTCCAGATGCGTCAACGGAATGCCTTTCGCCGGTGGTGGCGGTGGGGGCGGAAGCGACGGCGGCGGGTGTGGTGGTGGCGCTGCCGCATATGAGGAAGGTGCCGGCGATGCTTCCTGCATGTCCGCAGCCGGGGTAGATGTAACCGGGTACCCACCGCCGTACATGCGCTCTGGTGTGGGCTGGCGAGGCCGAGCGGCGGTGCCTTGCCGCGGCTCCACCCGGACCAGCGTCGGCTCAGACTCCGCGACGTCGTCCTCATTGTCAAAGAGCCGCTCATCTTCGCTCTCCATGTGCAAGGGGGTGGGGAGGTACAGCATGGTGGCTCCGGTCAGCGGCAGCGACCGCTCTTGGCGGACGCGCGGGTCCATGCTCGCACCGCCGCCACACCTGGTCCCGTCACTGCGGTAGTACACGCCTCCTCGGCACTCCTCAACAGCGGCGTACCGGCTAGAGGATCGGTAGCCGCCACCGGCGCCAGCGGATGCGAGGAGGTCGCGGGGGTCGGGCCGGGAGAGCATGATCTGGCGCTGCGGCGACTGCTCTACGCGTTGGGTAATCTGCCTCACGTAGTCCTCGTCCGCGTCGGCTGGAGCGCACTCGCTGAAGTGCAGCTGTGCATAGAAGTCGTCTGGCAATGCGTTCGCAGCCGCGTAGTCCATGTCCCGTACGCGCACGCGATGCGTCGCCTGGTGGATGAAGATGGTGCTGAAGGCGAGGCGCAGCAGCCGCCCCTTCTGCACGAGCTTCTTCTCCTTCGAGGTACCCGTGATAAACCGTGTTGTCGGCAGCGATGCGGCACCTCCTAGGCCAACAAGGGCCTTCTCGTGTGACGCCGCTGACAGAGCCTGAAAGCCGTCCATTGACGACGGCAGGACGCCACCGACGAGGCCGCTGCTACCTACGGAGGGGGAAGACCCCGCCATCACGCCGCCGCTGTCGCTGTGAATTGGCTGTACATCGTACAGGAACACGTTGAGAACAAAGTCACCGAGCACGCTCTCGTTCAGGTCCAGGTACACCTCTAGCGTGGAGGGGTCGCCACGACGCCAGGCTTTCGGGTCGCTGAAGAGCCGCGGTGCCTTGCCGTCTGCGCTGTCCAGCTGCAGGCCAAGCTTGCTCTTCGATAGCGAGCTCAAGTTGTGCAACGAGACGCGTGTCAGAGTGAGCCGCTTCGGGTTGGGCAGCACCGGGATCTCGAAGAGCAGCTGGAAGTAGTTGATGTAGCTCTCCTGTGACGGCGCATGGTAGACGCTGCGGGGGATGCCGAGCTCTCTCTCCACAAAGTCGAGCGTGCCGCTACCTGTGTACGTGGGGAAGCCGGAGAAGATGAGGTAGCACGACCCGATCATCGCCGCGTAATTCGGATGTGCCACTGCTGGCGACTCCTCGAGGAAGGCCAGGACAGCACAGTGCGTGTGCGTGTGCCGGCTCGACGACACTGCACCACCGATCGGCGACGGCGCGGACGGCGCCACGGGTGACCTGCCGCCTGTGTCGCCAGCGTACACCCACTTGCGAATTGTGAAGCACACCTCCATGAGCAGGCCGTAGTTTTCCACGGACTGCTTCGAGAAGTCCAGCACCTGCCCGCAACGGCACCCCTCCACCAGCTCCATCATGAGCGGCGAGAAGTTGAAGACAATGTAGCGATTCGTCTCCGCATTATCGAGGTAGCTGCAGGTGGACTCGATGGAGCGCGTCGTCGAGCGACCTACGCGCAGGTTCCGATCTGTCAGCGTCGTGCTACCGGCAGGGATGTTCCACACGTAGACGCGTGTGTCCAGCAGCTGCTTCAGATCCCCGCCGCCGCCGGAGAAGTAGTGCTGAATACCGCGAAAGATGTTCATTGAGGCCCCCTCCCCCGCCTCGACTCCTCATCCAGCGACTCTGCAAGACACACAAACACACACACGCACACAGCCTCACAAGCAGAGTAAGCGGGCCAACGAGGCGACAACCCAAAACGCAGCTTCAGCTACGCGCGCACGCAGCCGCTGCCATGCACAGGCCGGCTAAAGGAAAGCTCGCCCTCCCCCTCCCCCAAAGAAGGTGCTCGTGTGAAGCCTAAAAGCTAAAGGGTGTGGCGACGTATGATGTGATGGGAATGTGTGTCTGTGTGCGTGTCTGTGAGGGTGAGGGCTTGAAGGGGGAGGGGGGGGGGTGGCTGGACGACAGCGGCGACGAAACGCGATGCGTACAGGAAAGAGAGCGAAGCGCACTCAACGAGAAGAGCAGCGGAAACGGAAAAGAATGCAAAGAGCGCCACGCATGCACCCAACCGACAGATGCACGGGAGGAGCGGAGAGACGAGGAGGGACGTTGCTGAGGAGGGAAGCGCCGGAGGAGGGGTGTGGGCGTTGGCGCGTGTCTGGTCGAGCGAGCAGTGGTGAGTGAAGGCTAACAGATAGAGGGGGTGAGACGCGTGTATGTGTGTTTGCACCAGCAACAGCAGCGAAACCTGTAAGGAGCAGGAGACAGTAGGAGAGGAGGGGAGGGGAGGGGGTAGGTTGGCGGTGATGTGCAGCGATAGCACCTGAGGCAACACACACACACACTTTAGGAATTTTTTCGTTGTTTTCCACCGCTTCCGCGCACCTGCACGCCGCCCGTTGTGCCCTGCAACCCTCGCAGACGATGAGGAGACGACTGCTGGGCTTTTGTCTCCCAGCCTTCTTCCACTGCAGATATCTCTTCCTCACGGGACACCATATCGCGTGTGCGTGAGTTTCGGTTCATATGCGTCTCTGTGTGTGTTGTGTGTGCAGAGGCAGGGATCGAGATGGGTAGTCGGTGGAGCGAGAGTGAAAGAAAGACGGGGCGGAGCGTCATGCCGACTGCGCGCGAAGTTTCTCTGTCTTTCTCTTAGTCCCTTTCCTCGTCATGAAGGATGCGGGGCCGCTGCAGATGTGTAGGTGCCTGTGCAAGCAACGGCATGCGGGTGTACGCGCAACTGCGGACGCTTCTGCGGACTCAGTGACTCCCTTCTCCTTTTTTTTTTGTGTGAGGGGTTGACTTGTCAGATGCGTGCATGCGTGTGGACGCAACACTGTCTCCACCACCGTTTCCACGCCAGCGTGCCCTGGCGTCGAGAAGAAGGGGTGTGGCCGGCGAGAGACGTCCCTTTCCTCCTCCCAGGCACAGACACACAGAGATGCGTACTCAGCTGCACAGGAGCTGTATGCCGCTACGGCTGTCTCGCGTGACACACGCACACACAGCCCGAGAAACAACCAGATTGCGTGAAACATAAGAGGTACTGTTAGATGTTTGGCCGGCGCTTGGAGGACAGCATCCCGAACGCGGGCTTCTTCGTCGGAGCCTTGGTTTCCGCACAGACTTTCGTGCTGCTCCCGCTGGCACTGGGCGCTGTCGGCGACGAAGACATCGATGCACGGGATGCTCGGGAGGCTGTGAAGGGCGTCGGAGTCGTTGTCACCGCCACCGCAAACGACGAGGGCGCCGTCGTTGTCGATGACGACGTCACCCCATGACGCATTTCGTAGATGCCCCGTGAGCTCTCCACCAGCCACTCTGGCTCCACCGCCGTCACCATCACCAAGTACTCCTTGTGTGTGAGCAGCAGATCATTGTAGATGATGTAGGGCGGCATCTCGCTCCGCGCGTGAACTGCGGAGGCCGGGTGCACCTCGCACGCCACGCCAGCGTTCAGCAGCGGCCGATATTCCGTCCACCGCCGATCTGATCGTCGCGCTGCCTGCAGGGCAAAGGCTTTGGCGAGGCAGTGGCGAACCTTGTCCGTTTCCGCGTGGCCGCAGGATTGGATGGGCAGATGCACCTTGCGCAGCTTCTCAATCAGCTGCGCAAACACGTCGTTGGCCCTGGCGAGAGTGGGGGAGTGCAGGAAGTGGTCCTGCGCCCACTGCCGCGACCGACCATGGTCCAGGTACTGCGTAAAGACGTGCAGCAGCGTCAGGTGGTCCGAGTCGTTTGAGTAAAAGCGGCTATGGTGCTGCTGCGCCACCTTCTCGCGGCCCTTGGGGAGCTCAAAGAGGTTCTTTGGGTCGGCAGAAATCATGGCGACGATGCGGGCCATCTCCAGCGCGCACCCCATCTTCGCGCTTTCCAACAGGAGCTTCGCCAGCACAGGGGACATCGGGAACTCCAGCGCCTGCTGCCCTTGCTCTGTGATGGCGCCGGCGTCGTCAAGGAAGCCGAGCACCCACAAGTGAAACATGCTGCTCCGCACGTTAGCTGCCGGCGGAGCGTCCATGAAGTCGAAGTCGCAAAGACGGTGAACGCCGATGCTTTTTAGCAGCAGCACCACGCTGTCCACGCTGCTGCGCTGAATCTCTGGAACGCTGTTCGGTAGCATTTCCTCGGCGTACTGCTCCTCTGTATAGAGGCGGTAGCACGTCCCTTCGGTGGTGCGGCCGGCGCGGCCTTTGCGCTGGTTCGCCTGCGCCTGAGAGGTGGGGTACCGCTGCAGCGTGTTCATGCCAATCGACGGCCGATACACGTTCGTCTTCATGAAGCCACAGTCCACGACGTAGCGCACGCCATCGATCGTCAGCGACGTCTCGGCGACGTTGGTGGCGACCACAACCTTGCGCAGGCCCGCTGGCGTGGCATCAAGCACCCCGATCTCCGTGGACCACGCCGAGGCCGCCTCTGAGAGACACGACATGATGAGGAGTGTGCTGAGATGCTGTGGGCTGAGCTCCGCTAGCCGACGACGAATCAGCTCGCACGTTCCATAGACGTCCTCCCGCCCTGTCATGAAGACAAGGATATCGTGCTTGGCCTCCAGCGGCATCTGCAGGTGCAACTGGCACACACGAAACACGGCCTCGGCGACGTAGTCGGCCACCGGCGTCGGACTGTAGTGGATCTTCACCGGAAAGGTCTGCCCCGGAATCTCGTAGCACGGCGCGTTGCCGAAGAAGGCAGAGAACTTGCGGACGTCCATCGTGGCAGAGGTGACGATAAGCTTCAGGTCTCCACGGCGCCGTAGGGCGAGCTTCAGCACGCCCATCAGCACGTCCGTGTCCACTGACCTTTCATGGGCCTCGTCCAGCATCACGACGCTGTACTTGTCCAGTGACGGGTCGTTGACGGTCTCGCGGAGCAGCACGCCGTCCGTCATAAATTTCACGCGCGTGTCGGCCGTGGTCGTGTCGTCGAGGTGGATCGAATAGCCGACCGTGGTGCCGAGCGCGCAGCCCATTTCGTCGCTGACACGGCGAGCCACCCCGATGGCGGCTAACCGCCGCGGCTGCGTGCACCCGATTATCTTGCCGTGCCGCGCGTAGCCGCGCTGATACAGGTACTGGACGAGCTGGGTCGTTTTGCCGCTGCCGGTTTCGCCCACAACCACGGTGACGGCACTCTCGCCAATGTAGCGTAGGAGCTCATCTTTGCAGTGGTGGATGGGCAGCGACTCGCGCTGGCGGCGCATGGCATCTCGGCGCTCCACCTCATCCGCGTCATCAGCGAGTGTCTCCATCTGCGCCTTGCGCCCCTCGATGCGGGCGAGTTGCTCGTCCTTGCGCTGCCGGCGGCTCTCCTGGCTGCTGCCCCACTGCGAGTTTGCCCCTCCAGCCGCAGGGGGTGGGGCAGTGCTGGAGGCATCCGACGCGCCACGAAGCCGTGCCATATCAGCGAGCCGCTCCTGCTCCAAGCGCAGCTGACGCATGAGGTACTTGGCCTCTTCCTCCTCGCCATTATCGTTGCGGCGGTCGTCGGTGAAGGAGGAGACGCTGCCGCTGTGCGCGTGGCCGGGGGCAGAACCACTCCCCACCCCCGCCACTCCCTTTTCTTCGCCATTCACCATACGCCCGTACGTATCTTTTTGCAAGAGCTGTGTAAGACTCGACTTGGACGTGTCCATGACGTCGCGGTTCGTGCGTTCGCGATCCATCAGCCGCTTGAGTTCCGCGAGGGTCTGGCTACCCTTCGAGGCGCTCACGGCGAGGCTGCACGAGTGGCTGACAACCGGTACGATGATGTCGACGTCAGACGTCCGCAAAGCCTCGTGCAGGAAGCGGGAGGCGACGAATCCGCCGCGTCTGTCGAGGTCTCCGCCGTCGTCATCGTCATCCTTATTTGCTGCTGCTGCCGACCTGCGCGACAGCACGCTCGTTTCGAAATCGTTCCCAGACGTGAAGAAGGACGGAGGCGCCACAGTTAGGCTGACGACGACCTTGCGGGCCTTGTCCGCTTGAGCGTCGCTGGCGCTCTCTTGTGCCGCCGCAGCGGCGGCGGTGCTGCCCGCGGTGTGAGAGCACGATGGGTGCTCCTTGTCATCTTCTCCATCGTGGCGAAGGTAGTACTCACTGCCGTACGCCCACTGCGCGGACTCATCGGTGCCTGTCATGACCGCCTCGGTCGTGTCGCGGTCGTGCTCGAGAACTTCGCCCATTTCGAGCTGCGAGATGAAGCGCTGCGCCTGTTCCTGAAGGGACGCGGCCACGTCGTTCGCGGACACAAAGGGTGGCGTGTGACCCGGTGAATTCGCTTCACGGGGCCGCTTGATGCCATGATCAGCTGGCACTGCGTCCATTGCGTGGCGCTTGAGTGTGTGCTGGCGCACGTTGTAGCAGTCGCGCTCTGTTTGTGTCTTCGCCGTCTATGATGTGTCTCTGTGCCTGTCTGTGTGTGTGAATGAATGCTTATTCTACGCCTGGCAGGCTGGTGTGTGTCAGTTTTCCGTGCTTTTCCATACCCGCTCAAGACGGCTGCGCGCTTCGGGGGGAGGGAGGGGGTGGGGACAGAGAGATGCGGAAGGGCACAGAGGCCGGGTAGGGAGGATGGGATGGGATGGAGGGGCGAGAGAAGGTGAAGACAGACGTGTACGGGTCATACCTGTACAACCTCACCAGGCCGTAGCCACTGGTGGTGGCGGTGACAAGAGGGAGAAAGCGAGGCTATGCGCGCAGGTATGCCTGGCTGGTATACGGGAGCACTGCCCATGAGTTGTACAAGTCGTCCACCCATGCAGCATCAACACCCGCTACTACGGCGACTCGTGAGCACTGACACGAGCCGCAGTGTGCGTGCGTGTGTGTGTGTGTGTGTGCGGAGGGGGGGGGGGCGGCGGCGGCGGCGGCGGCGAGAACTTTGCATTCGTATGCTCAGGCGCTCATGCTGCTTTGCGGAGGCAAGGGAGAGAGAGGGGGAGGGGGGCGGTATGGGGTCGACACAGGGCACAGAGAGACCTGTCCATACATGCGCATACATGTATATATATATATATATATGTGCATATTTATACCTATAAAAATAGGAAAGAGAAGAGGAAGCGACTTCGAGGGGTGGTGGAGGGCGATGATGGGCTGCTGGACACGGACCGCAAGGTAACAGAAACGAAGCTCACAACGGAACGCAGTGACTTTACCTTCGCGGCTGCGGATGTCTGCCTCCGCATGCGTCTGTGTACGTCACTCGGCCGCAGCACACGTATGTATGTATGTGCACGCGTATGCCAGCATTCTCTCCGCGCACCCCCATCACACAACGCCGCGCGAAGGATAATCCGTGTGACACGAAAAGAGAGGCGAGAGCAGCACGCACACAGACGCATGCCAGGTATGCACTGCACAGCCCACTTCGACGCTCACCGAGACCACTGGATGCGGGGTGTTCGTGGGGGTGGCCTTGAGTGGCAGTGGAGGAGGGCCACCACCACCGCACCCCCACAAAAAAAGCAGCAGCACGTGAAACACAGGAATTTGGCGAAGCCCGACGTGCCGCACGCACACGTCACAAGATGAAGAGAAGCGCCAAGCGCTGGTGGGTGGTGGATCCACACCCGCTCCTGCTCCGAGGCCTTTCTCCAGCTTCTCCGTCATCGGGCCCTCCCTCCCACCCACCGTGTCTCTCTACCCGATGGTGCAGCGTGCGCACAAAGCCTCCCTCAACGACTCACGCACAGTTGTCCGCGACGGGTTCATCCGTGGCGCGGTTATCCGCGTCGATCACGCGCTGCTCCGTGGCCCTGTTGCCACTAGCCGCGGCGTAATCGTGCCGGCGCTTCGCCTCCTCCGCCTTTGCCAGCAGCACGCGCAGAGACTGCTGCTCCCACAGGTGGTACAGCAGCGCTGCGACAAGGAGAAGAATCACGCCGCCGACCTTGTGACCCACGCTGCTGCTGTCCTGGTACACGTTCCACTGCGGGATGATGATGATGGTCAGCGACGTGATTGGGCCCGCGAGCTGCAACACCACCGATGCCAGCGTCGGGCTGTGCTCGTTCAGGTACGTGCACCCGATGAAGCTCATCGCGAAGCCGAGGGTGAGAAGGAGCCCATGGCGCACATGAAGCCAAGAGGCAAAGATGAAATCCATGGAGTTACGGAAGCCCTCCCATGCGTGCAGCACCGAGTCGGAGGTGCCAAACCACGGAATCGCGTCCACCGGGAATACCACGAAGGAGACTAGCAGCTGGAACAGCATACCCACGACGAGAAGCACTATCTTGGCGGCGTTGTCGTCGACGTTCTGGCTGCCCCACTGCCGCTTCGCCAGCAGCTCCGCGGACGGCGACAGCGGCAGCTCGTCGTCGTCCTCCATGTCGAACAAGCGCGGGCCCTCCTCGGCGCAGGCGGCACCCGCCTTCGGCGTGCACTCAGGCACCGCGTCCGTGGCCGGTGTCACGCTGGCGCTCAGCTCCTCACGCTGCGGGTTGCGGTTGCTCTCCCTCAGCTTCGCGTAACTTGCTGCGCCCGCCGCCTCCAGCGGCACCTTCAGCGCTACGGCGTCCAGGTACAGCCGCTGCACCACGCACCACAGCCCAAAGAGGACGGAGCTCGCCAGGTAGAGGAGCGCCCACGCCCACGACGCCTTCTCGCCCTGCTCGTTGGGGTGCAGGAAGGCTGACAGACTCGACAGCAGCACGCCCGCCACGAACAGCAGGAAGGACGCGATGAAGAACATGGAGAGGTAGTCGCGCTTGCGCTCAATAGGGATGAAGATCACGGTCCAGGCCTGCGCGCTGAACGGAATGCAGCACAGCAGCACTGCCTGAATGAATTCGGGGGTGTGCGTCATGGCGTACACGCCCAGAACGCTGCTGATGCCGTTCGACGCACCAGAGGCGAAGAGCAGGAAGAGGCGGTACCACGGCCCGCCGACACGGTTGCGATCCGCCAGCACGTGCCACAGCGGCAGCGCGCCGTAGACGGCGGTGAAGACGGCACACAGCACAGAGAACAGAAAGGCAAGCAGGAGCATGGTGACCACCTGGATCGCGATCTGGCTGGAGTTGTGCGCCAGGGCATCGGTGGGGAACTGCACGATCCAGAAGTTGATGGCGATCAGCAGAATCACGTTGCCTACGATAACAAACAAAACGCAGAGCACAGCGAAGAAGAAGGCGATGTTGAGCTTGGTGCTGCGGATGTTGTCGACGGTGTTCAGCAGCTCTTCCTTGGTGGCCTTCCAGCCCCGCTGGAAGAAGGACGCCACGGCGTCGCGCATGGCTCTCTTCCAGATAAAAAGGAGGGAGGCGGGAGAAGGGTTAGTAATCGTTAAGGCGCAGTGTAGTGGGTTCAGCTGGAGCGGGGGAAAGAGGTGCAAAAAAGAGTCGGTTGTCGAGTGGCTGCTGTGGAAGGAGCGGGATGTGAGTGCGGGGAACGGTGCAGGCGTGTGGAGGCGGCCTCGGAAACACGACCAGTAGGCGGGAGAGGCGGAGGAGGGGGGAGGGGAAAAGATCAGCTGCGATAGGATAGCGAGGAAAAGACAAGAGTGTGTCAGGCGTGCGGATGTGTGCCTCGCTGAGGTTTGCGGGCATGTCCGTCTCTATGCGTGTGCGACACAGCGTGGTTTCCGACGGGTGGGGGAAAGGAAAGACTTTGAAGCTGAAGTGTTGAGTGACGCATGTGCGGATATGTGCATCTACGAGAGATGGATGTGCTTCTGTTGTCCAACGTGCGTCCGTTCCTACGCCCTACAACAGGGGCTCCCACTCCACTCGACCCACCGGCCCCATCACGCGTGGCAGCAATGCGCCGACCCGGTCATCTGCGCAGGCCCCTTGCTTCATGATCTATTCGCCCCTGCCCCCGTAGGTCGCCCCACAGCCGCCCCACCACCATGCGGGTCCCCACCTGCCGCATCCCACTCGCGGTGGCCCAGGCTCCTCCACCAGCAGGCAGTGTGAGGGGCACGTCAGAGCCACGCCGAAGCTCTGCCCATTACATGAATGGCACAGACGTGCTCACTGTTGCAGGTCAAACCGACGCAGCGACGTCCACAACCTGGACGACGGCATCAGTCAAGATACATCGCTCTGACCTCCCCTACCTACCCCCTCTCCCCACGCTGTGAGTGCCTGACCCTGTCACCACCAGAAGTGGTTGGACATTGACACGGATAGAAGTGCGGCGGCTTCTCGGCTTTCTCCCTCAGAGTGGTGGTGGTGGTGGTGCTGGACCCTGCGATACCACGCACTGGGAGGTGTGTGCGTGTGTGTGTGTACTCCTCCGCCATCAGGGTTTTAGGAGGGAAAAGATGAGAGAAGCCACGACCAGCTGATAGAGGGGACGCCGGGGAGAGGGACAGCACGGCTGAGGGCGTGACCTCAACAGCAGCGTGACCGTGAGCGAGTGGGGTGATGAGGGCACCCACTAACGCTGCGTGTCTCCTCCTAGCATGTACGTCCATCGTGTCCCCAAGCTGAATCTTGCGAGCTGCGCCCTCCGCCCCTCCCTGGGTGTGCGTTTGGTGAGGCGTACGGACATACTATAGCTTACCAAACCTGTGCCTCCACGCACTGCTGCCTGTGATGCACTTGATCCTGTAACCGCAACAACGGCTGATGCACAGAGATGCCTTCACACGGATGCGAGTGTACTCGGTCACTGACCAACGCACATGCTCGCCTCCGTGAAGAGCAGCAGGTAGCTACAACGACAACAGGAGAGCGAGAGTAACGGAGAAGTACGCAAAGCCTAATACGCATGCGGCCGTGCGCACACCCGACCAACAACACACGCGCGCAGACATGCCGAAAGAGCGAGCGCGACGCAGACCTTAGCTCTGGTCGTACGCTGCTCGCCGCTTTGGATCTCGAAGGACGCGATAGGCTTCGTTCGCCTTTACCATCGCCTCACTTGAGCCGCCAACGTCGGGGTGCTGCTTCAGCACGATTCGCCGATACGCGCTGCGGATTTCGTTGACTGACTCGTCACCGTGGAGCCCCAACGCGCGGTAGTACCCGAGCGGGTCTGCTACTGAATGCGCCGAGAAGCTCGAGTAGGGGGAGGACGACGAGGAGGAAGCAGACCGCGGCCCATGGGAGCCAGTGTGGCGTCGCTGCTGATAGGCGTGGGTGTCCCAGTAGGTGGAGGAGCGGTACTCCTGCTGAATGCGTTGGGAAGAGGTGTTGGGACGGTAACCGGCTTGATCGAGCCCAAGGTTCTCACGGCGTAGCCGCTCCCGTTTCTGGCGGTTCCAGTTGCGCCGCATCACCGGGTACCAGCGAGCCGCGAAGAAGGCCGCGTAGTAGGTGGCCACACACGCCACGGAGCCGAAGAAGAAGCCCGCCACCTTGTTCGGCACAAGGAGCAGCGCGGCGGCCAGGGTGGCGAGGGCAGTGGTGCGGGCTATGTACACCGAGTTGAGCAGATACGGACCGCCGACATGGCCGTTGAGGCCCGACACGTAGAGCGTGTAGCGCTCCGCGTCGTATTCTGCCTTGACGACGAAGCATGGCACAAACGTGGGGGTGACATCGTCAAGGTGGAACGCGAACTCCTTAAACTCCACCGTGACGGAGTCGGCGGAGGGGTGGAAGGACCGGACGAGGGAGCGAGCGGTCTCCTCCGCCTGCTGCCGCACCTCCATTTCGACAAACTTCAGCATCGTCCCGGTCGACTGCTCGAAAAGGTTGATGATGGCTCCGGTAGTGTCCACCTCGTACATCTTGCGCAGCGAGTAGCTCAGCTGATCGCCGCGCAGCGCGTGATGGACGTGGGCGACGTTGTACTTGTACCCGGCGTAGATTTGCGTTTTGTTCTCCTCGAAGACGCTGTCGAGGGTCTGCAAGGACGTGCTGACGTAGCGGGTGGAGGAGCGTGCACTCTTGTCATCGCCGGAGGTCGTGTTGACGCTGTAGCTCACATTGCCGACGAAGGAGGCGTGGATGCGGCCGCTGCAGAGGTAAAAAGGCAAGAACTCCTTCGATGGCGTCTCCAGACGGAGGTAGTCGAGCTGCGCGCCGAGCCAACGGCGCCCATACTTGTCCTGGATGCGACGGATCGCATCGTCGGCGGAGAGGTCGAAGTTGATACCGCGTGGGGTGTGCACTGTGTAGCACAAAACGCGCGTTCGTAGCAACATCGCGCGCTTGGCCGTGCTTCGACGACAGCGCTCTACTTCCGGAGTGACAGCTCCTCCCGCCAGCGGGGCGGTCGATGCCGATGGCGGTGATTGGTGGCTGGCCGAATAGGATGCGAACGAAAAGGTGGTGGCGACGTGGAGGAGTGAGAGGGTAAGACGCGCATCTACGTTTACAGCGGTGCCTGCATGCATGCACGAGAGCGGCGACAGCGGCACTTGCCTGGCATTAGGGCGGCGCTTCTACGATTGGCACTAAAGCAAAGCGAGCAGGCGACTCCCCCCCCCCGCCACACGCACGTACTCTCCGCGGCAGCAGAAGACCTGCGTGTGGCAGAAAAGCAGACCCGAAAGCAAGGCAAGCCAGAACAGTAGATGAGCCCAGCCGCCAAGAGGCGCACACGAGGGGCAACAGGAAGACATGAGGGTGCGTGCGTGTGCGCGGAAAGGGGGTGGGTGGGGCAGGCACTGAGAGCGGCGTGCCCGAGGGAGCGGTGAGGAGCGCACACATACACACACAGAGCGAGGGATAGCGAGACATGGCTAGGCAGATGGTGCGACGCGCGCGCCTGTGGCAGACCATTGTCAAGACGCCATAAAAAACCCATTCCATCCACCACGTATGCGTGCGTGTGTTTGCCTGTGTCAAAGGGAAAACGCAACCGTGGTGGAGGGGGTGGTAGGGAGGCGACGGCGGTCGGCGTACACAGACTCGAGAGCCCACGCTGCACCGCCATGCAGCGCCTCTTGGAGAGGCTGGGGGGTGGGTGGGGGCGCTGAAGAGGCTTCCGCGCCGCGCTATTCTTCACTGCTTCGTTTCGAGGTATGCATTGCGCACGAAGACGCGGGGAGAGAGGGAGGGGTGCGTTGTGGCGCATGTGGGCGGTGATTCTACATCAGCGGAATCCACACACACACACACACACGTGCACCCACACGGAGACTTATTAGTCGCCTGCCACGTGCGCCGCTTCAGTCAGTTCGACCTCCGCAACCACCAACAAATCAAAGGGCCGCGCCCGACACCAGGATCGGGGTGGGGAAAGAAAGAGAATGAGACGGTCAGTGACCGCGCTTGCGCACGCGCACCCACGTACGAAATTGCACCACGTCGACAAGAACGGCCTCGCCCATCACGGTGTCCGCGCACGTCGACTGCCCATCCACCACACTGGGACCTGCCTCCACTCCAGCTGCCGAGGTGTTGCTCTTCCCTTCTCCGAAGCTGTTCATCGACAGGCTTGCTGCGCCATCCGTCGCTGTCGTTGGCTTCTTTCGTTCCCAGAACATCTCAACGGTGGGCGTTTGCAGGATGCCCTCGTCCTTCACCGCGTGCCCGGCGAGGGGCCAGGCTGAGCGGCGCTGCCGGCGTCCTGTCCTGGTAGCGGCATCGACGTCCTTGTCCTCGTCCGAGTCCTCGTCGCTTCCGTTTGCGGAGTCATCAGCCCTGCGGGGAGGGCCCTTGCCGAGGCCGCCGCTTATCGAGGTCACGGCCCCGGCCGCCGTTGGCGACCCCGCCGCACTCCTGTCGCCATCAGCGGACGCCAGAGGAAGCAGCGGGACGGCGTTGAAGTACACCGTCACCTCCTCCATCAAGGAGAGAGTGCGGCGGTCGCGCTGCTTGCCGATCACCATCCACTGCTCCGGGTTGTACTTGAGGCGGATAAAGAAGGTCTCGTCCATGTCCGCGTCCTCTGGCCAGTTCTGCGCTTGCGGCTGCAGTCGAACGCAAAACCGCACCGGCTCGCCGGCGACGAACACGACGTCGGACGGCTGGTCCACCATGGCGTTCCCGAAGAAGGACAGCGTGGCGCTAGGCTTGCCGCCGCTCCAGTGATTTAGCTGCGAGCCGTGGTAACTGCTCGAGATGCTCGAGGTGGTTCTCGGGTGAGGCGGCTGGGCCGCATAGTTCGTCGCCGCCCCAAAACGCATCGTCCACGGCGACTCCGCGTACATGACGATGCTGAAGACGCAGAGATGCTTCGAGTGGAAGGCGGCCACAGGGCCCCACATTGTGTTGCATGTCTCCTCCAGGTGACGCAGCGTGACCATGCTGAAGTGAACCGCGCTGGGCGCCGCTCTCTGGCTCTTGACTCCGCTGCTGCTTCTGCCCTCACTGCCGTAGCACTCGTTGCTCGACTTGGCGCCGGTGGTACTACTGTTGGCACTGCCGTGGGTGTGCGTGGCGTGGACGAAGGAGCGGCTTCCGCTGCTGTCTATGCTGGCGCTGCGCGCAAGAGAGGCACGCTGGACGGCCTCCGCGGCCGCGGCAGGGCCTGCGGCACTGTGGTAGCAGGACGTGGTTGCCGTCGTGCCTACCGCTTTGCCTGGCAGCACTGTGGTGCTTGTGGTCACGGTGCCCTGCTGCGTTGCCGCACCATCGCTCGTTCTCGCTCCGGTGTCGCCCGGTAATACGTGATTGTGAGCAGCCTCGACATTCTCTGCCGTCACCTCCGCCGACGGTAGCTCCGTCGCGCGCAGGACAAGTCGGTTCTCTGGCGGTGTCGTCAGGAACGTTTGATGCCAGCTGGAGTAGAAGGCCTCCACCTGCACCTGATGCGTGCACTCCGGCTGCACAGGGTGGAAGGAAGCGATGAGATCCAGCTCATAGAGGATGCTCAGCTCCTCCTGCGGCTTCCACTCCCTAAGGAGAAGTTTGTTGTACACCTCGCACACTCGCACAATCTCATACGACGGCTCCGCGTCGAGCACGCGCAGCACGGCGCCGCGCAGCCACAGCGAGGTGCTTGCCAGGAGGTTCTTCATTTTTACTAGGCAGTACACACGCCCCTGGAGGTGCTTAAAGGCGTAGTTGAAGCCGATAGCGGCTTGGAAGGGCAGCACTGCGCTCAGGGTGGTCGTGCACGGCTCACGACCGCGCAGACAGGTAAAGGCGATGCGCGCCTGATTCGCGGCCACCGCGGCGGGCGGTGTGGAGTCCTTGCCCGCCCCTCTACCGGATACCACCGTCTCTGGCCGCTGACTCGCCAGCGCCTCGGCGGAGATCGGAGTGGTGAGGAGCGGCAGCAGTGGCAGGCGGAGGCACATGTGCCTGACCGCAACGCTAGCCTTCTCAGACCCGGTGTCGTCGGTCGCCGGTGCGACCGCATGCGAGGTGCCGGGGAGCAGCCGAATCACCGTCTCACGCAGCGGGTCGGCCGCGAGGCAGCACTCCGCCCGCAGCACCGACGTGTCAGGAGCCATGACATCGCTCTTGGTTGAAGTCAAGTGCACCTCCGGTGATGGGAGGTCCTTCAGGAAGCAGCCAAGGTGAATCGGCACTACGGTGTGAGCGGCGGACATTGCTGCCGCCGTCTTCGCGCTGGGCGGCGCCACGGCCGCGCTTCTGTCGTCCCTTATGACCGTATCAGCATGCATCAGAACCAGCTCCAGCTTGTCCTCGGAGACCCGGCGCAGCAGGGACGGCGCGGGTGTCGCGGCGGCTCCGCCGGGGATGCCCGGGAAGCCGAGGCCGGATATAGAGGTAGCTACCCCACGACTCCTCCGCTCGTCACCACTGATCCCGTCGTCGCCCGCTGTAAACCGCCCGTCCTGTGCGCCGCGCTCGGAGGGCGTGTGGAGCTCTTTGGCATAGCGATGAGGGTGAAGCGAAGACTGCTGCCGCTGCTGTTGCTGCGGGGCTTTCTTGTCACTGTGCGTCACGCCTGGATAGATCATGGCTGCCGCCGTCGGGGGCACTACCGCTGCCGCCGCATCGATGTGCGCCGCTGTTGACGCCGCCACGGCTGTCATTCCGAAGAGGCTGCCCACGTGCCGCGACTTGAAGACGGACTTGCTGTGCTGAATGTGCTCTGCCGCGCCGCAGCACACCGGCTGTGAGGTCCGCACGGCGAAGGAGCCGCTCAAGCCCAAAACCCCACTGCCGCCGCTAGGTGCCGCAACTCGAGAAGGGCCAGCGCCGGACACGGCCATGCTGAGGCTCGGGATGGAGGTGCCAGGGCTGGAGCGCGCTACTCCCGCCCCCACCGCGCCGCTTTTCTGGCGATAAGCGTTGGGGGTGCCAAGCACCACCGCAGCAACGAGGCGCGGCGTGCCTGACGGCGTGTGCGCCTCGCTGCCATCGCTGTTGGCCCCGTCATCCTCGGGCGGGAGGAGCAGCAAGTGCTGCGTGAGAGACGAGGTCGACGCCCGTCGCAGCGTTGCGTCATCGTGGTGAGCTTCAGCCCCGTCGACGACAAGCGGCACGTACGGTTCGGCGCGTTGGGGGCGGGCGAGCTGGTCGCCACCGAGGCCGCTTCTGCCGGCTGACAGCGGCAAGAGAAGGTTACCTGGACTGACCTTGAAGGAGCATGCACAGTCCGCGGCTGGACAACGACCGTCTTCGCCGCCTACTCGGCCATGCTTCCCTGGTCTCACAGCAAGTCCTCTAACCAACTGAGGGTCCGTAAAAGTCGCCGACATAACACCGCCCAAGCCTTCGGCAGACGGCGCGCTGATAGAGAGAGGGTCCTCCAGCTCCACGTCCAACGTCACGTAGTCGACGCTATCGGCAAAGCAGTGGGCCTCACGTGGGAGCGTGAGTCGGAGATGCACGCTGCTGCGCTGCTCCGGCACCTGCAGCAGCGCGGAGCGGCCGACTAGCTGGTACAGCGGTTCCACCATGACGTGCGTCGGACGCGGTGTGGAGAAGGCGTGCGACCCTGCAGCCCTCAGAGACGGCGCCCGCCCACCTGCGCCGCAGCTGCCGCTGACGTTGCGCTGAGGGTAGTAGGCTAGCCACGTGCCGCCGCTGCATAGGCGCAGGCGGTGCACACGATAGAGGCCAGCGTGGCATACCGGGAAGGTGAAAGTCACGCGCAGCCGATGCGCCTGCTCATCATAGTGGACTGCGTCAGCGTCGCGAATGTTCACCTCGTGAGTCGCCTCCTCGTCGCTGTTCCAGTCCTTGCGCGACTCCAGCGTCAGCTGGAACCCCACCGCGTTCTCTGTCTCGCGTGCCATCGCCCTCGGCCCTGCTGCTGCGGCGGCAGGAAAGAGCGGGCGTACCAGCGGGTTGATTGTGTACACGGACGAGAAGGTGATCTGCACGACATCGCCGACGACTGCCCTCAGCACACCAGGCTCTACCAAAATGGAGGATTCGCTCTTGACAAGGGCGCTGTCGCCGTTTGAGACCGCGGCGGCTGCCCTCTGCTCCACCTTCACCGTGAGCGGAGACGTAAAGTGCTCCAGCGGGTACTCAGACGGCTCCCCGTGGAGGATGGTGCCCATCAGCAACGCATCCACCCGAACTAGCTCGCGCCACTGCTCCGTCCTGGTGCGTATGGAGAAAAAACGGCTGTCAAGCGACCCGACGATGCACTCAGCAGCCACGCCGCAGTCAGCCGCTTCGCCAACGCTGTCGGCGGAGTCACCAGCACTGGAGTGCTCGTCGTCCTCGCCACAGCCGCCGGTGTTGCTCAGTAGCACCAGCACGCACTCGCGGTAAAGGGCGTAGTCACCGCTCGTGTGAAAGACGCGAAGCCAAAGCCGCGCATCTGACCCGCTCATTGCGACACCCTGCGCCACGTCGCCGGAGCGCGCGGTCGCCGCAGCGCTGCAGGGGCCCAACAGCCCGGCACGGTGCATGAGCCGCTCTCGTGCCTCCACGTAGAGCCGGCGCACAAACAGCTCGATCCGTCGCCAGCCTTGGAGCTTGATGTACGGCAGCAGGCGCTCCGCCACGATGTTCGCCGTCACGCTGGGGTGGTCCATCAGGAAGGTCATGGCGAGTTGGACGTAGAGATGGAATTCGCGGCGCCGCTGCTCCCCGATGCGCACGGCGAGAGCCGCCATCGCCGTCAGCAACCGCCACAGCCGCAACGCCTGCTCCGGCGACGATAGTTCCGCGATGTTGGCTAACGCGGAAGACGCCGCCGCAGTCGTGGCGGTGGCATCGACACCAGAAGGGCCTTGCGCAGCTTGCACGGCCAAAGGCACGGTGGCAGGGTGCATAGCTGGGCAGCTGAAGTTGCCGTAGCCGAGATCGTGCGCTACGGCCGCCAGTGCGTCTCTGGCGTGCTCTAGCAGAGTCGCCGCCTCTGCGCAGCTGCGGCGCAGGTGCTCTTGATGGTGCTTCAGGGCTCGCACCGCCTGCGCGTCGCCAGCGTCGACTGCGTCACGGATGGCTTGTACACTATCCTGCAGCTCCACCAGCTCCATGTGCTCGGGGAGCAAGCCTGTCGAGGTGGCGAGGTCGACAAGATAGGTGGCCGCCACCTGCACTGTGTCCTCGCACCTCGTCAAGAGGTAGGTAAGCTCTCGGTCGCACATCATGGCCTCCGCGTCCTCGCTCGCACTCCCCTCCACTGACCGCCGTTGCATCGCGCTGTGCTCGCCGCCGGACCGCCCAGAGAGGGGCCCAGCGCTGCCCATGCGGAAGGAGTGACCAGGGACGCTGGCGGGGGCCGCGGCAAAAGACGGGCTTGTGATGGAGTAGCGGACTTCCCTGCCGCTGCTATCGAGACGGGCGAGCGAGTCGAGCCGGTCGGTGTCTGTTCGCAGCAGAGGCGCTGCGTCGTGCACGTTTGCGGTGTCCGCTGTGGTGAGGGCGGTGAATGAGGAGGGCCGCGGTGACTCTGTTAATGCGCGTTCTCCGTCGTCGTCGTTGTCCACGTCCGCAGCCACGGCAACCAGGCCGCCCTCATTCGCGCTGCTCGGCTCCTCCGCGGCGCTTCCGCTGAGAGTCTCCAACTGCGGTGGTGGTGATGTGGAAGCAGCTGGAGAGGCGGCGACCTCGCGGCGTGGACGGCAGAGCCCGCTCATCGGCCACCACATGCGCAGCCCAGACAAGTAACACTGCAGCAGGAAGAATTGCTGATACGTCGCGGAGCGCAGGGGGGCCGCGCCATGCGTGCTGTCCTCCGCCGCCATCGGTGGCAGTGGCATCGAGGACTTTTCCTTGCTATCTGCAGCGGAAAGCTCGTCGAACTTCTCGCGCGTGACCTGCATGAACGTGTGATAGCGCGCCATCGCAGCTTCGGTGTCGCCGAGCAGCAACGAGCACGTCATCTCTGCCGACGCGACGAGCAGCAGACCTTCGAGTAGCTCCGCTTCAGTGTCCAGCCCTCGCGGATAGCCAGACTTGCTCTGCGCCCAACCAGCGTGCCTGTGCGCCTCGAACAGGTTTGGAACCCGCCCCAAGCGCTGCAGCGTCGCCACCGGGGCGCGCAGAAAGCCGTAGTCGTCGGAGCTGTTGTAGTACTCGAGAAAAAGGCGCTCCAGCACCGCGCGGGCGTCGAACACGAGACCGTACTGAAGATAGTGCACGGCGAGGTCGTAGCCGCGCCGCCAGAAATCCCGCACGCTCCAGTACTTGTGCACCGCCAGCAGCGGCGGGGAGGCGGCACCGACTGGCGGTTTCAGCGGCGACATCCGCAGCGATGCGCTGCTATCCGTGTGCAGCACCTTTCCGGCCGCGCTGGTCGGTGACGCCGCGATGCTGGGAGAAGATACTGAGGCAGGCGGCTGGACTTCTGCGGTTGTGCTTGCGTTTGCAGCTACCGGCACCCTCGGCTTCGTGAAAGGGTCCTGCGGGAACAGTCGCTTCTGCGCCGCGCATGCTTCAAGCGCCTGACGTAGGCGCGCGCCGTGTTTGATGACGGCGGAGCGCAGTCGCTCGAGGATGCGCATCGGCGTCTCGTTCGGCATGTAGGCGCACATCTGCTGTGGCAGAAACTTTGCGTCACAGAGCTCCTTGTAGTACTTGCGCAGCTGCCCGGCAGCAGCGTCGACCCGCGCCTGACTAAGCGCCGGTGCAGGTGCGCTTCCAGTGGGTGGTGGTGGCCCCGACTGGGCAGCTGGTATCTGGCCACTGCTTTGCTGCGCCTCCTCTGCAAGCCGGGAGGCGACTTCGGCAGCGGCGATGAGGTCGCTGTGCACGAGCAGCACCAGGCAGTCGTCGCCTTCGCCCTTGCGCGTCAGGGCGGCGCGCCAATCCTGCGCGATGTGCGACAGCACTGCCGGTCTTGAATCCGACTCATCAACTGCGTAGAAGAGAAGATGCAGTGCCGAGGTGCTACTCTCCACGGCGGCGATGTCGGTTGTCTTGGCAAGCTGAAGACGCACGCGGCTTCCCGCCAGGTACGAGCCAGTGTACAGCGTGGTGGTTGGCGGCGGCGCGGCGCTGCTCACCGGAGAGGAGACGATGCTGCCCCTCCGATGAGCAGCGCCGAACGTTCTCGCGTCCATCGACGCTGTCGCCTGCATCGCGGACCCGAAAACGCGCTCCACGGGCACCCACGGCATGAGTCGACGCTGCAAGTCGCGCAGACACCGCTCCACGATCGCCGGCGTGGCGAGGGGCTGGTGCTGGCCATCTATGTGCCGCACAAGACACGTGATGAGAGCTGGTGGAAGGTCGAAGTGGGTGTCGACTCGACGGTCGGGGCAGATGAATGTCGAGGGCGAGAAAGTGGGCGATGAGTCGGCCTCAACGAGGTTTGTGGACGCTGCTGCAGGTGCCGTCGACGCCGTTTCGTGTGCAACCGGATGTGAACCGCTGCGTGAGCCGTCGTCTCTACTCGGCGTCAGCACACCGGCGTTGCTTGGGCTAAGAGTTGACGGCGCTACGCTGCGCGGACGTTGGCCGCTATACGCCCCCGGTACGTAGCCGGGGAACATTCAGCACCCAGGCTGGAAGCTGCGCCGACCACAACCTCTGCCTGCACGTGGCTGTGAGTTTGTTCCGGTGTCTGTGTTGGGCGAAGCGGTGGCGCGGCCACCATTGCATGCGCGCAGCAGGGGGCGAGCAAGCGTGGGCGCTGCTGCACTAGAAGATACAGGCGGTGATAGCGGATGGGCAGGTGGGCGTCACACTCACAGAGAGGGAGCAGGGAAGAGGAGTACGTGCGGGGAAGGAAGAGGGCAGGCCGTCGCCGCACACGCGTAGGCCGACTGAGCGGAGGACTGCGTGATTCCTTGGGTGCGACGGTGCGCCCTTGCCCACGCCACTTCCCGTCCACGTACGAAAGAAAAGAGGGTGAGGTGAGGTGGGGTGGTGGTGGGGAGATGTGTACGATAGGTGCACGCTGCGAGTGGGTCGCAGCGGTGTGCGTGGCCGAGGAGAGGGTGAAGAGGCAGTCGAGTGGTCATCGGGGCAGAGGCAGACGAACGGTGCGACGTCGAGAGAGACACGTTATAACCCACAAGCGGGTCCCCGCAGTCGCATACTTGCCGCGCATTGCTAGACCTCCAAAAAGGCTAAGCGAGGGGTGGGAGTAGGCGGGTGTGGAAGGAAGCGCGCGGCAGAGGCCTCGTCCCTTCAGGAGAGAGAAGAGGCGCTTGCGCACAAGATGGTCACTGGTTGTTGTCGTCGTGGTGAACGAGAAAGGACGGGCAGGCAGGGGGCAGGAAGGGGGTTGCGGGGAGAAGAAAGGAAACACATGAGCCGATCCTGCGCGTGCGTCTTGCGCCTACGCGGATGTACAGATCCCTCTCGCCGTCTGTGTGCACCTCTTCCCCCTCACAGGAGGAAGATGGTGGGCGAGGGGGAGGAAGGTGCAGCCCATTGTGTGCACGTGTGCTCAGCATCCATAGAGAGCTCCCCTCACTGGCGATAAGCCGCCTTCAACCTCCACTTCCGGCCCCACCCCCCTTATGGTGTCCCACAGAGAGTGCGGACATCGACTTCTGCAAGACGTGCGCTGCACCACCCCCGCGTCTTCTTACCGGGCTCTAGATCTTCACGGTGGTCTCGGCGAGGTAGGTGCCGCTCTCCGGGTCCTGCCGGCGCAGTGAACACAGCTCCAGCTCCGGTATCTCGAACAACTGCCTGCCATCCTCACCCGCGCCGATGGCTGCCTCCTGAAAGGCTTCCATGATGGGCCGCGCATCGAATGGCCGACTTGCCGCACGCCCTTTGCGCCACTTCTTGTCCATGATTGTCACGTGCAACACCCGGCGCGACTTCTCCGCCTCTTCGGGATCGTGGATGAGCTCAGCCAAGCTCTCGTGCAGGACGCGCTGCAGCTGCTGCACCGTGGCGAGCCCGGCTGCGTTATCGATGCCCATGTAGACAACGCTCGCCTTTTCTGGGTGGTAAAACTCGTTCTGCCGACCTGTTCTCATCACCTGCAGCCCACCGCCGAGCCGCACGAGCGGGTGACGGTGCACCGGGGCAAGGGACGCATCTCCGCTCAGCGCGTACGTTGTGTCCTTGGACGCTGCCCACTTTTCTTTCGTCGCTGCCCAGGCAGAGGCAAAGGGACCATGCAGAAGCTCCTTGGCGAACTCGACATCCTCACGGCGTGGAAGCGTGAGCAGAAGCAGCGTCATGTGCAGTTTGGCGGTGCCGGTCACCAGCTCCGAGGCGACCGCAGACTTCGAAAAGGACGACGCCGCCGTCCCGCCAGGCCCGGCCGCCTCACCCGCCGCAGCGGCGCTCCCCTGCTGGGCCGACTCGGCGTACTTGGCGGCGACAAAGCTGCGCAAGTCCGCCAAGATGCTCGTCGCGTTCGCCGCCACGGCGGGCAGTTTCCCGAAGGGGATGGACACAAAGTGCGTGAAGCCCCCATTGACCTTCTCCGCACGCGGTGGACGGCGCTGCGTATGGGGCGCCGGGCTCGGCACACCCTCGTCGTCGCACTCACTGCCACCTTCATCATCACCTGCACTGCAGGATTCGCCAGTCCCGCGATCGCCGCAGTTGGGCTCGTCGTCCCAGACCATGACCTCGTCGACCTCCTCCACGGCCGGCCTCGCCGTCGCCGAGTCCGCACCAGCTGCGCTACGATGCGACGCCGCCGCACGGGGCTTCGCGGCGGATGTGTGCGGCTCCGTGAAGACACGGTAGGTGCGATTCGTGAGGGAGACTTGCAGCAGGCGAACATCAGCATCCTCGCAGGTGCCAGGACGCTGCACGCACGTGAGTGGCCCTACCACCTTGTCGGCGACCGCGGGACCGCCGGCATTACGAGGACGGGAGGCGGCGATGTTACTGCTGTACCCCGGCTCTGGGGAGAGGCAGAAGGCGCACACGTGGCGTATGTCGGCGCTTCGCTTGCCACACGCAGCGCACCTCCACTCGCGCTTCGGCGGCCTCGTGAGGGCGACGCGGCGACCGTGCGGAGCGCGGGAGTCGCCGTACACGTTGACGAGCTGCTCGCGCGTGGCGGCGTCGACCCTCTTCTCTGCCTGTACCACCGCGAAGTCCTCCTCCGTCATTGGTTGGACGGAGGAGGCGGGTGCGATCAAGTGCGCCATGACGCCCCCACACCGCACAGCGAAGGCGCACACGCGTGTGAGAGTCTCTCCCGCTGTGTTTGCGGACGTCCGTGGGCTGTGAGCGAAGAGGTGTGGGCGGCGTGTGAGGCTGGAGCGGCTGAGAGCATTACAAGGATGAGCGGCGCTCATGGCGCGGGCACACCCGCACATACAACGCGAGGGGCGAGAGCGAGAGAAGTGGAGAGGCAGCGAGGGAGGAAGAGAAGCGGGGAGAACATACTCATCGATGCCGAACATGGCGTGCTGGCAGCAAACGATGGTGCCTTTCTCTGCTTGTAGTGGTCCGGGAGGCGCCAGCGTCGTGTTCTTCCCGGTGGAGAGAGCGAAAGGGGTGGTGGTGGTGGTGGAAGGCAACGTGTACGCCCTTCGCACAGACCGCCTCACATGCCCGTTGACGAGTTTTGCTTTTGGGGGCGCTATTATGGTTGCAGGGGCCACTGCAGATGAGATGGAGAAGAGAGGGGGCGAGGTACGGTCGCCCAGAGCACACGTCGACGGACACGCAAACGCATGGGGAGGGGGGCCGTCACCCCCTCCCTTCCCCCAAGTACACGCCCCCACCCCCTCTACGATCAATCTTCCGCTTCATAACACGTGTGCAGAGCTGCCACACGAGGGTGCGCAGTAAGAAACAAAAATCAGCAGCGCTTTCTGCGGTGTGTGCCCACCGTCGTCTTCCACCCCTTCCCCCCGCCTTGCCACCCCGTTGCTAAAGCGATCCGTCGTTGTCGATGTCGACAGCGTACGCGGGGGAGCTACCCGGGCGGTAGGGCGCGTATGGTTGGCGCGCAAGAGTGGCGGATATACGCTCGGCGCTCGCTGCCGCTGAGAGGGCGGCGCCAAAGTGCTCTTCACGTGCGTGCGGCTGGGCGAGGACGCCGCGTGAGTCCTCATCGGAATCCAGTAGCAGCACTGCCGTCTGCGGGGTACTGTGTGCGGCGTAGGCGCCTGTGCCGCGGCTCAGTCCCTCGTTCACCTGGTAGGCATCTGCGCCGCCGACAAGTTGCACCGGCGACGGCGCAAAGCGCTCCCCGCTGTCCTCCAGCAGCAAAGGAGCCGCCGTGCGGCGCCGGCCATCGCGGTCGCCGCTGGGGTTCATCGTATCCGCGCCGCCCCTCCTCAGTTGTACGCGGCCGGTGACGGGGTGCACGTGCAGACCCATCGCGGTGAGAAGGCGCGCCAACTGCGAGTCTGTCCCGGCCCTTGACCGGATGAGGTTGTCCACCATAGCCGTGAGCGTCTTTGACTGCATTTGCAGCTGGGCTGCCTCGTCGATCCGCTGCTGCTGCCGTTTCTGCAGCTCCGCCGCACGCCGCTTCTCGGCGTCCTCGTCGTCGGCCGTGTCAAATAACCGGTTGCGGCAGTAGTCGTGGTAGAAGGCCTCCTCAGCAGCGCCGTACCGGTCGTCCATGTCGTGCTCAAGAAACATCTCGTACCGCTGCGCGTAGAGCAACTCCGCCTGCGCGACACCGAGCATCGGGTCCTCGCGCAACACCTCCTGTGTCGACAGCGTCTGCGCGCGCGTCGCGGACAGCGGCTTCTCCAGCACCTTCGCAGTCTTCGTGAGGAGGGAGAAGAGCTCGCGGAGGTGCATGCCGGACAGCCCATCGCGCTTGACCGAAGACTCCTCGATCACCGTCTTGAACAGCCACTCCTTAGCCAGCTTCTGCACAAAGATGCTGTACTCCAGCGTCGGGTAGCACATGAGCCGGTACACATATACGGGACGGGTCTGCCCGTATCGGTACGCGCGGCCAATCGCCTGCTGGTCGTCAGCTGGGTTGAAGCTCGTGTCAACGAGGATGACGCGCGTGGCAGCCGTGACGGTGATGCCGACGCCGCCAGCCTTAGTGCTCAACAGGAAGAGTTCCGGGCCGTCAGGCCGGTCAAAGTCCTCGAGCATCGCCGCCCGCTGCGCCGCGCTGTGGCTACCGTCCAGGCGGCAATAGCGGATCCGCCGTGGCAGCTGCGGGTGCTGCTGCCGCTGCAACGCCGCGACCGGCCGGCGCCACTCGATGTTCACCTTCGCGATCATGCTCTCTAGGAACGTGAGAAGCTGCGTGGAAAGACTGAACAGGAGAACCTTCTCATCCCGCGCCATGGCAGCCGCGACCAGCTTAATCGCGACCAGCAGCTTCACGCCGTCCTCCAGGAGCGGGGTGTAGTTCAGCGAGGGCGGCACGCATAGCTCCTCGTAGGTGAGCGAGGCAACAGGGTAGACGCTGGAGAACGACTGCTGCGTTGCACGGGCAAACGCGTGCTCCTCGTCATCGCCGTCGCCGCTGCTGATGCTGGAGGTCGAGTCTGCATCGGAGTCGATGATCACGACTGCCTCCTGCTCTTCTCCAACGCGCGTGTCGCCCTCATCATCACCGACAGTACTGTCGGCCGTGCCCGCCATCAGCTGCTTCTCCGCCTCTTGACGCTGACGCCGCTGCTGCGGGCGACGCAAGCCGCCGGCCGTCGTAGAGGCATCCCGATAGTTGCTACCACCGTTGCTGCTGCGCTTGGCGCCTGCCACGTGGCAGCCGCGTGCAGAGCGCTGAACACCAGGCCCACCTGCTCCCACACACTCTATCGATGATGCTGTCACCTTGTCCTTTGCCTCCCCCAGCTGTTCGCGCATCTGGAACAGCAGCTGTGGGTGAGCCGCGATCTTGCCCGAGTAGGACACGGCTGGCAAGAACTGCAGCTTTTGGCTCCCGTCGCGCTGCACCATCTGGATGAAGCGCAGATACAGCTCCTTCTGCAGAGGCGACAGGGGCACGACAACGACGTACTCGTGCAGCGGTGGCAGCTCCGTGCGTAAAGGGGTGCTGTCGACGCGCTGCACAAAGTGGCGCACCTCGTTGATCAGTGTGAAGGTCTTCTTGCGCGCCAAGTCCACCTCCTTCTCCGAGGCGCGCGTGTTCGCCGAGGCCTCGATGGGCTGAATGAAGTACTCCTGGAAGCGCTTGCGGCTGAAGTACTTGTGGACGCAGAAGTCCATCATGGCCCAGTACTCCTGCAGGTGGTTCTGAAGCGGCGTGCCGGTGAGGAGGAGGCGGCGCAGCGGGTGGAGACCGCGGAGGGCCGTGACGACGTGCAGATGTACGGACTTGAGCCGGTGGGCCTCATCGCACACGACGAGCTCGGTGAAGGGGTCAGCGTCGCCGCCGAAGGTCATGCCGCCTTCGTCGTTGCGGCGTGCTTGCAGCTCGTTGCGGCGCTGCTGCGGCGACGCCGTCGTTGCGTGGCTTGCCGAATGGAAAGCGTGCACTGTTGGCTGAGCGGTACCGTTTCTCCCGGCATCTCCCTCGACACCTGCGGCGTTGTCGGCCACACGCGAGTGAGGCCGCAGCATACTGTCCTCCTCCACAAGCCGCAGCAGACGCACGAGGGCTTCGTAGCCGATCAGCAACACGCCACCGTCGCGGCGCCACGCGTAAAACATGTCGACTCGCTGGCGCGCGGGCAGCCCTTCGTCGAGGGAGATGGGGCGCAAGCGGTGCTCCTCCGGAAAGCAGGCGGACCACGTGCGAAACTCACGCTTCCAACCTGACTGGGTCGACTTGGGGATCACGATAAGCGCGCGTGCTCGGCGCAGCAACGACGACGATGCGGCCTTTTCTTGACGCCGCGGGAAGGCGGCCATAAAGAGATGTAGGAACACGATCACTTGTGCTGTTTTTCCGAGGCCCATCGTGTGTGCGAGAATGCACCCCACGGCGGGCACCTGTCCCACCGGCCCCTCCGCCAGCACACTCCACAGAAATCGAATGCCTTCAACTTGATGTGGACGCAGCGTGAGACGAGCACGCGAAGTTGCGACGGTGGTGGACGCGGTTTGCCGTTCCGAAGACGCCGCCGTCGCAGGTGCAGCCTGTCCTGCTGTGGCATCGGTAGGGGCCATGACGCAGCCGTGCAGCAACGCCGAGGGCAGCAGCACATCCCACTGGCTGTAGCCGCCGACTGCAGCGTCCCAGTTGCTCACATTAACGAGTCGCCGGCACCGGTCACGCGCTAGCAGCTCTTCTCTCGTTAGCCGTGAAGTGGAGGAGGTGCATCGTTCCTCAGGAGTCGCGCCTGCCACTGCCGCAGATGACGCCTTTGCTGTACCGGCTTTGTGTGCGGCGGCGGCTCCGCCAAGCAGCGCGGCGGCGACGGACTTGAAGTGTTTCGCATGAGCTTCTTTGCGCACAAAGAAGCGCTCCAGCTCCTCTCGCACGTCCGAGGAGGTCATACTGCGCAGCTCAGCCAGGGTGCGCGGCGGCGGCGTTGACTGCACCGCTGGCATTGCACACGGGGAGCCACCGGCGTAAAGGACCGCCTGTTCGTCCTTATCTGCATCAGGCTTCCCCCCAGGCACGCTGCACTGTGCAGCGACGGACTCCTTCATCTCTGACTCGGCCGCATCCTCTGTCTTCACGAAGGTTCCGTCACTGACGCCATTGGTGAGCGGGGATGGCAGGAAGTGCTGCTGCTGTTGCATCTGCGACTGCGGTGTCGAGCGCAGCTTTGGTGGCGCAAGCCCGAAAAGGACGTCCTCCATCGTTGGCGAGACAGGGGCTGTGCCGTATGGGCATCCCCGACAGTCATCCTCCTCGTCACAGGAGGACGAGGAGGCGATGAAGAACACGTCCTCAACACCATGCGCCATGCGTCTCTGCGCGTGTGCACGTCCGTTTCGGCTGCTTCTGAGTTGTGTGTGTGAGCACTTCCGCTCCTTCGAGAGCGCGCGTGCGAGGGTGGCAGAGATGGAGGAGGGGGAGGGGCGAGAGAGCGTTGCACCGAAGGACCATCGCGGCCAAGCACAGAGCGCGTCTTTTCATAGAAGCGCATTCATAAATGTAGGCTTGTGTCTTGGGCGCACGGATGGGGGTGCGGCGCCACGCATCCTTCCAGCTTCCTGTCTCAACGGGTGAGGACATGAAGAGGGTCGGCTGGGGAGGTGGGGCTCGCTCTGAAAACAAGTACAGTAGAAATAACAAGAGAGAGGAGGGGCAGTAGGGTTACCGGGGGCGCCCTTCTCACAGAAAACGGCAGCAAGAGGTAGAGCTGATAGGTCGACCGAAAATATCGCTCGCAGTAATGGTCAAGGAGAAAACACTTGACCGTCTCCCGAACGTCGTCGCACCGCTGTGTGCCGAGAAGGGAGAATGTACCAATATAAATAGAGCGAGCCTACAAGGAGGGGTAAAAAAAATAATAATAACCGAAAATTTCCCGCTGGGACGGGGACGAGGGGGGGGGGCACTCGCGCGCGGGGCCCTCGGAAGGGGAGCGAGCGAAAAGGGGCAAGAGAGAGCGAGCGAGCGTGGGAAGTCCTTATGGACTGCTCCAGGCACGCCTTCTCCATTCCAAACGAGGTGTGCCCGTCGTTGAGCGCTCGTTGCACTGCGCGTGCCGGCAGAGGATCGGCTGGCCACGCAGGGCGAAGAGGCACGCGCACCGGATACGGACACATGAACAACAAAATACGCAGGCGAACACGTCTTTTGCAGCAGTGCACCGGCGCAGTCGTCAGGGCAGCCATAAAGCACATTAATACACACACACTTCACGAAGTGGCAGCGTGGCGGAAGCTGCTGCAGTTGCCCATCCAGGCTGAGGTACACAACAGCACGCACACGCACATGTACACCGTTCGTATGCGTCAGCTATGTACCTCGCATGAGGATGGGGACAAACAGCGACACACATACGCGTGGGCGCACACATCGTGGTGCGGCGTACGCAACCAACATGGAAGACAGATAAGCACATGCCGTAGAGGGATGGGCAATGAGAAAGGGGGAGAGCGCACGGCATGGTGTGAAGGTGCGCCGTCCGTGAATATCGACCGCAGCGGAGGATGCGTAACAGAGATTCAGAGTTGTCGGCGCTGCGCCAACACCGAGCTTCCCCACCCACGACACCGCATTATGCGCGTGGAAGTCCTCAATCGTGCAGGCATGCATGCAGACGGTCTCCTTGTCTGAGGTGTCTCTTGCTTGAGCGGCAGTGCACCGCATCCTTTTTCACGTCTGCAGCCAAGGACTCTTCAAGTTGCATCGAAGCACGCTGGTGCATGCCGGGACACACACACACACACGCACACACATGCAGAGAGCATCAGCACGAGTTGAGTGTCACAACGAGTCCATAGCGCACCGCGTGGTACTGAGGATGCGCGTTCTCGACATCCGAAAGTGCCGTCAGCACCTCCACCAGCAGTTCCACGCAACGGAGAGGAGTCCGCATGGACGATGATGAAGGCTCACCAGCCTGCGTCGCGGATGTGTCGCGCAGAGTGATGTGCAGCTCTGGCAGGCGGATCGGTGGAGTGGTGATGCCCATGGCGAGCATCGAGGGGATGCTAAGCGGTGGCGAGGGGCCCGCATCTCCAACATGGGAGCCATCGCGACCCTGCAGGACTGCCGCGAGGGCTGCAGCACATTCCTCCGGGGAGCACCGAGGAGTCAGCACGACTGGGAGCTCCACAGCAGGCACTGACGACGATGAAAGCTGCACCGTCACACAGGCGGCACTAGCAGATAAAAGGAAGGGTGAAGGACGTGCATGTGGAACGTCAACGGCGCACGATGGCGCTATCACAGTCCGCACCACCTCAAGCCTTTTCAGGTACACGTCATGCATCATGTGCAAGCTCATCAAGCGGAACTGCCACTCGCACAGGTGTGCGTTGCCGCCGCTACCGCCACCACTTCGCAGGTACTCGAGGAAGGGCAGGCACGACAGCGCGGAAAAGTCGGTACCGTCCAGGAACAACGGCATTGGTAGTTTCGACGACACACTTTTCGTGATTCTCTGCTGGGGTGGTGGGTGCTGGGCCGTTGCCGGGCGCATCGAGTCTTGCGAGGCGCCGCCTTTGGGGCCTTCGATGCCCTCGCCATCATCGTCATCCTCCTCGTCTCCTCCGTCGGAGTCGAAGCCGCCGTCGCCGTTATTGCATTGCTTCCCGGAAGTGGTGGTGATGGTGCTACCTGCGCCGTTCTGCTGCTCCAGCTCGCTGCGGCGCTTCCGCTCGTGCCGCTCTACCTGCGCCGCGCGCTCGTCGACCCAGTGCTGGCACACCTGCCGCACTTCCTCGTCCGACAACGAATGCCGGTCGAGGAGAACAAGACGTGTGCACGGAAGCGACTGCTCTGCTGCCGATGGTTTCCTGGCAGCGAATGCCGGCGGCAGCCGCCACACAAGCGCAGTGAGGACCTCCTTGCGGACCCTGGGGATGTAGTATGCCGGTAGGCCAAGCGGTCGGTCTTGCTCACGAAGCAGTACGGAGTGCAGATAGGCGGACGTTGGCGTGTGCATGAGAGCGGAGGTGCTGGCCACGGGTGCTGCTGCTGCTCCTGCTGCCGCCGCTGCTTTGCGTTCTTGCGCCACGACCGCCGCTGGCTGATAGCGTTGCATCCACGTCTGTATGCTTTGCTGCCGAGTGTCCACGGCTTCAAGCGGCAGCCCCAGGAACCACTGCTGAGTACGCGCGATCAAGCTGACTTCAACATCGTTTTTGGCGCTGCCGGCGGTGACCGAGGCAGATGAGGTCGAGCGATGTGCGGGTGGCCATTCACTGAGTGGTGTCCTGTCTTTTTCCTCTCCCTCCTGCGATACCTGCAGCTTAGCTGCGGCTTCGCGAGCCAAGTCGACGACCCGCATCGCCTGCGGTGCAGCTTGGCTCATACCTTGGAGGAGCGACGCTGCGCGTGCAGCCTCCTGGCGCTGCTGCTCTTGGTGTCGTAGCTGCTCCAGAGCGAGCGCAGGGTGGAGGTGCATAATGGCATCTTGCACCATCTTGCCGCTGAGTTGCTGCTGCTGCGATGATGAGTACGATGGAGGGCCGGCGCTGCGGTCGTAGATGTGCGCACTGCGCAGGTTTCGAAATTTGTCCCACGCGGCCTGCGAGACGGTTGCCTGCTGCTTCTGCTGGTGTTGCAAACGTATCTGATTCTCCAGGTCGGGATAGACACCCAGGAGCCCCATGAGGCCGGCGCGAAGAGCGGTATTGAAGTTTCGCTGCGCCGCCCGACGCTCTCGCAGCGTCTCCGCCTTCTCGTCCCCCATTACCGCATCCAAATACCCGAGGAGCTGCTCCATCGTGGGAAAGGCTCGGTAGCTGTGCCACTGACAGCACATACACACGGCGTAGTACTGCACGTCGGAGGTGAGTCGTATGTCGAGCGAGCTCACAGACTGCGTGCTACTGAGCACGCTAGCGGTGGTGGTAAACAGCGACGACGACGCCGCTGTACATTTGGTCGTGCTCGTATCAATGACTTGCGCTGCTTCGGAGAATGGCAAGCTACCATGGCCGCCGCAGCGGGGACACAGGAAACAGCTGCGACAGCGCGCGTTGATGTGCAGCGGCCGCCAACGCATCTCCTCTCGTCGCTCTCTGCGCCATCGGTGCCGCTCCAGCTTCGCCTGCAGGGCTGGTGAAGGCGCCTTCAGTCGCATGCTGCGCGCCAGCGCAGCGCGGACAGCAGCAGTGGTAGAGGCTTCATCTGTGGCTCGTTCTTTGGATCGCTGCGGTCGCCGCCAGTACAGCTGCTCCACTTCAAGTGTGCCACAAGACGGACACCGCCAAGCGAGGGGCACCGTCTCCACTGCAGGGCTGCGAGCGGTGCCTGCTGCTGTTACTGCTATGGACGGAGAGGGCGACGGGTCTGCGTCACAGACCGACGGCGAGACAAGTAGCCACGGCGAGACGAGCGTCGCCGTCGGCAGCGGCGCCGCATCAGCAGAAGCACCTGCTGTGGTGGAGGTGGTTGGGAGGACGTAGGCGTCAGCGTAGTCAATGCGAGAGGTAAACTCCGTGTCGGAGAGATGTATTGCGACGTCGCAGGAGAGATCTGCGGAGGGGTGCACGGCGGCCATCGTGTGAGTGAGAGGCGGGACGAAAGGACGGAAGCAAGGGATGGAGACCCCGTTGTTGTTGGTTGCTCAGACGGTATCTCTCCCCACGTTCGATATCAACGCACCTGCGTATGTGCGCTCATAGTGCAGAGAGGGGGTAGAGTGAGCGAAGGCGATGTTGTTTGACGAGTGTGATGCATCAGTTCATGGATGGGAACGACCCCCCTCTTCCTTCGCCCTCCCCCACCGATCAGTGTCCCTGCAGTGGCTGTGGAGTGGGTGAGTGGCTGGAGGGAGGGTGATCAGCGGCACCTTCAGGATTCCCAATGGACGCCCAGCCACACGAATATACAACGGTGTGCTCTCTATGAGGGAGGAGGGAGCGATAATGCAGGTACGAGACGGGCAAACAGTTGTGGGATGAGAACAAGAGGGGGGGGGGGGCTGCCCACTTCTTCATGCTTGCATTCCTTGTGATTCTTACGCGCCTGACGCGGCGAGGCGCTCTATGCTAGCACAGAAGGACTGTACATGACTTGAGAGGAGGGGATGGTGGCTGAGGTAGGCTAGTGGAAGGGTAGTGCGGGAGAGAAGGGGGGAGGCTGTCGTGGCACTTCTGTGGCTTCTGCACTGGTGGGCTGACCTGAAGGGGGGCTTCTGTGGCGATTCGCGCGGCTCAATCTACATTCACATACACCCGCGAGAGAAGGGCCTCCCAATGAACCAACGCCACCGTCCAACCTTACCCCATCACACTACATCACCACACCCTTCGATCGTTGTCTAATCCCGGGATCATCGCTCCTGCGCGCGTGGATTCCGTCCCCTCCTCCTCTCTCTTCGGCTATCATACATCGACAGTGCAAGTGGACGAGCGAACAGAGGAGGCGACAACACACAAACACACACACACAGACAGGAGCATCTGCGGCGCACCTGTTAGCGACGGCGGTCCGCCTCCTCTTTCTCCTCCGGGTCTACCGGCACGCCATCCAGCCGTGTCAGTTTTGGCAGGCGCTGCAGCATCATATAGCGGTACTCCTGATTGCTTGAGGCGCTGCTGCAGAGGGGGTTGTTGAGGAAAAGGACGTCGACGAGCTCGGGGCACTGGTTCGCTAGGCGGTCGATCTCCGTCCAGCTGTTGATTAGGTTGTTGCTCATGTACAGCACCCGAAGGCCTTTCAGCTTGTCTAGTCCGGTCAGCTTGTCGATCTTGTTGTACGAGGCCCAGAGCTGTTCTAGCTTCGGCAGGTCGAGCTGCTCGAGCTTGCGGATGTTGTTGCGGCCCAGCGACAGCACCTTCAGGTTCTTGAGGTCCTTCAAGCCAGGACCGATCTTCTCGATGGCGTTCGTGCTCAATCCGAGATGCACGCACTCCTTCAGCGTCGAGATCTCCTTGTCCATCTTGGTAATGGGGGGCAGCATGCCAATCAGTAGCACCTTCGGCTCCTGCGCCGCTACGACTCGCGGTACGCTCTCCTGCATCGCCTCCGGCACCCCGGCGAGCCGCCGGCGATACTCGTTCTCTTCGAAGCGCGCAATGGCCTCCTTGATGCTCGTCGACGACGACATGAGCTGAAGAGCGAGAAAAAAAGATCAAGGTGGCACTGATGGGGCGGCCAATAAATTGTAGGCAGATGTGCAACGAACCCGAAACGATCTTGCGGGTGTGGTTGTGGTGGTGGAGGAGCGGTGATGGGTGTGATGCTGCGCTTAGATTGTTGAGTGCGTGTGTGTGTACGGCTGTTGTGCACGGTGGCTGGATGACGGATGCAACCACGCCCCCCGAAGCGAAGAGACGAGAGGTGTGCGAAACAGTGGAAGGGGTAAGAGAGAGAACGGGAAGGGAGTCCGAAGTATCAGCGGTCATGATGGCCACGGGCGCGGTCGTGATAGCGGTTAAGTCGGAGAGGAGGGAGGGGCAGAGACGAGACTCGCTGCCCCTTCCCCCGACGCTTCCCTCCTCCACACACGCACGCGCACACAGAGGTGCATGGCAGGCATGATGTTGTCACTGCAAGCGAAGACAATATACACATAAAGGGACGCACCCCCACGCACGCACGCACATACACGTGCAGAGCAACGCGACACAGAGTCCATAAGTGAGGCTTGGGCCACCCCCGCCCCCTTGTTCCTTCGTCGCTGTCCTCCCGCGTCTCTTCCTTCTTGCCCATAGGCCTTCTATTCAATGCCGACAATCACCTTCGCATTGAGCGTCTGCACCTTCCACGAGACGCGCAGGAGCGAGGTTCCGTTGAGGCTAGCGACCCGCACCTCCGGCACTGGCGCGAGATTCCATTTGTGCTCCTCGCCGGCAGTCTGTGGATTGCGTGGGTGCCGCATCGTGGCGGCGTGCGCGGCAGAGCGCACGATCTCCCGTATCTCTTGCCGCTGATGGTGGTTCCACTCTTGCTCTTGGTGCCAGCGATTAACAGCCACGGCGGCCTCGTCATGCAGGCTGGGGTTCAACTGCAGCGTAGGGAAAGAAGAAGCGGCCGCTGCTGCCCTGACGGCGTCCGGTGGCGAGCCAGCCGCATTGGACGGCGGCGAAGACGTCGGTGGTAGTGGGGTGTTTCCCCGCGCATGAGCGACCGTCACATCTTGGCCGATTGGCGGAAGCCGCTCCGTGTCTGCCCGTGCGCTCAGCGGCGACGAGAGTGCACCCAGCAGCGGAAGAAAGGCATCGTGAGGGAGAAGGTGATTCACCTTACAGTAACCAATGCTCGGTGCAGGGTAGAAGCCAGTTAGCACCAGTGAGCGGGAGTGCTGGGCGCCGAGGACGACGACGGAGGTAAAGGCGCCGCCGATGGGGATGCGCACGTACCGCTGCCACGGCAACTTTTTCGGGTTGCGGAAACACCGCCATATCATTGTCGTGTCCGCCTCTGCGCCGGGCAAGACGGCGCCGCCATCGTCGCCGCCGCTTCCAAAGGCACTGCCGGCGTCTGCGTTGGCCACCCGTCTACTGACGTTGCGCACGCACTCCACTCCGCTGTGGTGGAGGTACCTGGATGGAACGCGCGTCGTCGGCGTGACCTGCAGCCGCTCATGCGCAGTGCGACGGCCGCAACTGCCGCTGCCTTCGCTTTCGCCGGTGGCGGCTTTGAAGGGCGCTCCTGTTGCGCCGCGCTCTGCATCAGATGGGTCAGTGTGGGCAACGCCATCGCTGCCCACGGCAGCGACCGGCGCTGCTCGGGCACCTCGGTAGCCTTTGCGCACCGCACCCTGCGCCCCCGCTGCCTCTCGCCGCGACTCAGCGCCAGCCGCGTCTTCCTCCCCCGTTAGCGTAGCAGCGGTTCGTCGCAGACGCCTTCCGGTAACCGTCGTCGCCGCAGTGGCTCCGGGCGACTGTGCTGCGTCAGAGCCCTCTCCACCCGTGACGTCCTGCCTCTTCCTTGCCGCCTTGGCGACGGCCGCTTTCGGAGGAGAGGAGGCATCGGGTGATCTGCTGGCGGCATCGTCGGCGCAGTCTTTCGAATCAGCGTCGGCGAGCGCCCGCGTCTCCGCCGCGGCGCAGAGAGGAATGTAGAACATCGCGGTCTCGGGCGTATCGGCCTTGGCGCAGCCGCCGAAGTAGCACAGGCATGGGCCGAGTACGGGCAGCTCGAGTACTGCCACGGCGCCGAACGCGCGCGGCGAGGGCAAGCGCGGGCCGTGAGTCCACCATCGGCCCGTCCGGGGACAGAAGATCCATACAAACGACTCAGCCGTCGGTTGGCCGCCAACGCTGATCGACGCAGCGCGCGGCAGGCGCTGCGGGGTGTTCACCGTGCTGTTCACCGCCGAGTAGCTCACGGCTGTCTGCTCCGGTGCGATGCAGCTCTGGTGGCCTCCGGCGAATAGAAAGACGTCTCCGTGTACGGTGACAGCGGTGCCGCACACCTTCTCCGGCATCCGGTACTGACTCAACACCGCCGATCGACCACCGGAACCCGTCCACTCTGGCGGTGGCGCTGCCGAAAACGGCCATGCCGCACCGGAGAACCAGGCAGTTCTTCGGGCATGACCATTGCTGTCGTTATGCGAGACATAATCATGTCGATGCACCGTCTCTGGGGCCGCCGCGGCATCTGCTTGCGTGTGCGTCTGCTGCCGCCGCTGCTTCTGCTGTTGTTGCCGCTTGAAGAAGCACTGTGGCGGGCGTGTCTGCGAGGCCCACGTGCGCGTCTTCACCTCCAGGACCTCGTACGTGTCCAGCACACCTCCCTCAGTGTTGTAGCCGCCAAACACGAAGATGTGGCCAGCGTACGCCACGGCACTCGCGGCCGCCCGCTTCTCGCTGAGAGCAGGCAAAACCCCCCAGTGCCTCGTCATGGGGTCATACTCGTACGCGCGGTCGAGAACGACGCCTTCGTACGTCTCCCCGCCAAACATGTAGATGCGACGGTCATAGGCGACAATAGCCGCCTGCGACCACACCGGGTCTTCCGACTGCTGCAGGCCAGGCGAGCGAACCTCGCCATAGACCATCCGCTCTCCCGCAATGGCCCACTGCACCGCCTCGCGCACGTGACCCCAAGGAAGTGACTTGGTGTTCTGCGTGCGGATGTCGACCGTGAGGAAGGAGGAGGCTGGAGCCACTTGGGCGCTGCTCGCGTCCTGCTGCTGCATCGCCCTGCTGGCCGCGCTGGTGCGGCTGCTCACGGCTGGAATGAGCCCCTGGTGTGCGCCGCCGGCGCCTGAAGCGGCAGCCGTAGTATGACTGCCTGAGCTGGTACTGGAGGATGACGCAGCCGGGATGGCCACGGACGGAGGCGAAGACGCACCCGCCCTGGAATCCATCGCCACCCGCTTCAGCGCTCTCGGGAAGTAGAAGAGGCCGTGCACTGGGTCGAGGAGATGGATGCCGTGCATCTGACGCAGACGGGAGAAGAAATGCAGCGGATCCTCAAGCACACAGTCCTGCCAGAGCCGGCAGACGCGCGTGAGAGTGGCGGAGATGGTCGAGTAGTCTAGGAAGGTGAGAATGTAGCGCAGCAGATCGCGTGGGAGGCCGCCGAGGGTGTTGTAGTGCTGCGAGAGGAGACGAATAAGGAAGGCGTCGGGGGTGAGGCGCAGCACCGACGATGCGGCGAGGATGCGCTGCTCTAGCGCTGCAGACAGTTCGAGCGAGGATGGCCCAGGCATGTTGCACGAGCCACTGATAGACGACTGGAAGGTGGGGGAGGGGAAGGAGAAGGAGAGTGGCGGTGCATGCGTGTGTGTGTGTGTGCGTGCGTGCGAAGCACGCAGCGACAGCAAGCAGGAGGGGAGGGCGGAGAAAGGTGGCAGAATAGAGGAGCGGGCCGAATATGCGTGGGCGTGGATAGGGAAGGCCATACTCGGCCCGGTAGTGAGTTGAGACGAGGGGCTTGCTACGCGGACCATCGATTACTTTTCTGTCTGGCAAACAAGTGGTGGTGCTGAAGTGATTGCCAGGAACGACACACCCACACCCACACAGAGCTGGAGCACAAAGCAGACGTAAGTGTGAGCCGAAGCCCGCGCGCCGAGTCAAGTCGCAGGAGACAAGGCATGAAACCCTACGGAGCGTAATCACTGATGCTGGGCGAGGGCGGAGGAGGTGGAGGCGGAGGGGGAGGGGGAGCAGAGGACCAGCAGCACGTGTATGCGTGCGTGTGTCTTGGTGGCGGCCGTGGTGCAGGGCGAAAGGGGAGTGTGTGCTGCATCATTTGCGATGCTTCATCTCGTCTTACTGTGCCTGCGCGCGTGCTCAAAGAAGGGTGTGTGCTTGCAGCGACAGGGACCGTTGTGCAGAGGTCCAACGGCGGTGACAGGAGGGAGATGAGAGAGGCGAGGGGGAACGTGCGAGTGCGCGTGTATGTCTGAGTGCGCATGCTCACACTGAGGGAGAGGCAGAGAGACAGGACGCTACGCCGCTTGCATACATGCATGCGCGCGTTTATGTGTGAGCGTGTGCGTCTGCGTGCCAAAAAATGTGCTGCTGCTCGAAGAGGAGCAACAGGGCGATGGCAAAGACGAGAAGTGCGCTCGCGCGCGCGCTCACACATGCACACAGACGAACTCAAAGAGGACCACGACAGGGCGCCCACCGGAGAGAATGAGGGGTGTGTGGTGACAGATATGATCGCGTTTTCGTGGCAGCAGTTCGAACAACAGGAGAAAGAGGGACTGAGTGACCAGAAGCAGCAATGGTATGTTTACACGTCTGAGAATGCGAGAGATGGCGCATGACCGGGAGGGCGGCAGCAGCAGCCCCATCATAAAACTTGGAAACCTCTTCTCTCCCTCTTCCTTGCCCTCTGAGCGGCGGCACAACGTCACACGTCATGAGCGAGCACGCTTGCCTGTGCTTCGTTTCGCCGACGGCGGCTTGGCGGTCTTCGCCTTTTTCGGCCTCGCGGCTGTGGAGAGTGGTGCAGCGGCATCTGTGCCCGGGAGTGACGGTGCTGCCACTGCTGCCGGTGCGGGGTCGCTGCCTCTAACATCAGCGTGCGCTACCGGGACAGCGTCGCTGCCGAGAGGCACCGTGATGAGTGGCTGCTTATTCTGTGTTGAGGAAGGTCTGCCGGCATCACACAGATTACTTCCATGCTGCAGCGGTGAAGATGGCTGCGGAGCCGCATCATGCGCTGGGGTGCACGATAGATGGAAGCTGTTGCATCCGCCTACCTCTTGCCGCTCATGGCCACCGACGATGTTCGACTCGGCGTCACTCTCGTCGGAGAGGTAACTCAGATCCAGCGGAAGCTGCAGCGCTTCCCGGACGTCGCGGCGGCTGCCACCAAAGCCTGCCTTTCCCACTACCTCTTCCTCCGCAAGATAGTAGTTGTCCGTCCACCTGTTGGCGGCCTCGAGTGCAATGAAGGAGGCACGGTTAAGATGGTCGAGCACCTCGGGCAGTGCATGACGAGAGGACATGCTCTTGTGCTCTGCAAGCAGTTGAGCTCGCTGCAGCGCAAGCTGCTGAAGGCGCGCGAGCTCGGCAAGCACGGCTGCCTCGCTAGCTGATGCGTCTTCGCTGTCCTGCTCGCCGTTGCCACTGTTGTCCAGAAAGCCAAGTCGCTCTCGTTCTTGAGCGAGAGATGCCATGGCGCGCTCGTTCTCTGCCTGGAGCATATCATGCCACTCGCGCAGCTGCACATGCGGCGTCAACGCGCACCAACGCTCCATCATCTCTGTCGACACCTGCTGTTGCTGCCGCTGCGCCTCCGCACCGCTGGCCGTCAAGCGTCGCAGCAGTTCCGCGTACGACATAGGACACAAAGATGCCGCTGCGCTGTTGGCAGAACTGCTGCCCCGTCCGCCACTCCTTCCGGGTTGCCGGCTTGATCGACTCGCCAGCTGTGCTGCTGTTGGTGGAAACCTCCAGAGCAGCGTGCTCACGCCGACGCGATCCTCTTCGATGCGCCCCTCAGCGACCAGCAGCTGCACACACTCCTCGACGCTTTGGTAGATGACGGGGGTGTGCTTCGGGATCAGCTGCTGCAGCTCTTTCAGCGTGTAGGGCTGCGGGTGAGCAGCCATCCATCTCTCGACGAGGATGGCCTTCTCGTCTATCGATAGGCCCTTCCTCTTGCCCTTCCTGGTCGCGGCGGAAGCCCTCGACATGATGCGGCTGCGGTGGTGCGTGTCTCTGCATGTGTGTGAGTGGTAGAGCCCAGCCAGGCGCGTGCGTGGTGGCCTGTGCTTGTGTGGCTGGGGCAGCGCGCACCGGCCACGAAGGATGCGGCAGCGGCGATCCGGGCAAGTGACTGGAAAGCCTCGCCGAGAGCGAAAGCAAAATAGGAACGGAAAGGTTTGCGGATGAGTGTCCAAAGGCCCAGAGGAGGACGGAGCGGGATGGTGAGCGGAGGGGCGAGGGCAACGAGCACGAAGAGGTCGCGAGATATAACCTCGCTGCCACCGGGTCATTTTTTTTTATTTCAAACGAATGCGTGCCCCGTTCTCATCCTCCCTCTCCCCCTCTCAGGCGCCCTGGCTCGGGCTTCCCTATGCCCCTCCCCCCCTCACACACGACAACGGGCGCGACTGTCATCTCCGTGGCTGCAAGCGACGATCTGTGCGTTTTCCCACACACGCCTGCTGTTCTTCCCTTTGCTTCCTCGGGTGCGAGTTTCTGCTCACATCCGTGCTGTCTTCTCGCTCTCTTACACTTGAGTATACACATACATACATATATACATATATAACACACACACACACACCTACACACACATAACTGTGTCTCTCTCCAGAGTCACCCACATGTACACATGCACCCACGTGCGCATCTTTCTGTTCGTGACGTCGGGCGCCAACGCGGAAACCAACACGAGGGAAAGTACATATGATAGCAGATGGCGACAACAGCAGGAGCGGCGGCAGCGGTCGCCGTATGCGCAGGACTTGCAGAGACCGCCGCACAAAACATGCGCGTGGGACGAGCAGACAAGCACGGACGGAGTAACCCTCCGCGGTTGGTCTCGCGTGCCGCCGCACACGGACGCACTCGAATGTGCGACGCGAGCCATGCTGCTTCTTCGAGATCAAAGACGCGGGCCAACAAAGCAGTTTGCAGAGCTGATGGCCTGCATGTACACGGGCTCACCCGCGATGCCACGAAGAGTGAAGGGCAGTGAGGCCTCTTGGGTGAGCGGTAGAGTTGAAGCGGCCCCGACCACCACAGCGGCACTGCGGCTCACAGAAGAGGCGGCAGAGGGCGGCGCCGGGTGCGTACTGCCGTGGCTCCTTGAACCGGACCGGTCTATGTGGCGCCATCTGAGAGGCTCTGTTGGTAGACTGGCAGTGCCGCTGCGAAACTCGACGAGGGAGGAGCTGAGCGGCGCGATGTTGCCGCCGCCAGCCACCAAAGAGGAGTTGGACACAAGATGCTGCTGCTGATTTTGCAGCCGCTGCTTGCGTCGCTGGCCCTCCAGGATGCGGCGCGCTTTCGCCTCCGCGGCGGTGCGTGGCGGCGGTGGGGCAGGCAGCGTGTTCTGCGCTACAGGGACGTACATGCGGTTGAGACTCGCACCCTTGCCGCCACATCCGAAGGCGAAGCAGGAGCCTCCTGAAGCGCCGCCTCCGCTTCCGGGAAGGCACCTCGGATTCAGCGAAAGTGATTCAGCCTTGTTCCCGTTCGTCGCTACCAGGCGCTGGCGCCGCCGCATGCAGCAGCTGTTGCCGTCCATGAGCACGTCCATGGCGGCGAAGACGGCGTCGGGGACTTGGTGAAGCTGCTGCGCATCCACAGACTGCTGTGCGACGGGGCCTGTGCCGGTACCCGGCCAGCGGTCCATTTCACGAAACGTCACTGAAGACGGTGACGGGCTCGGAGATGAAGAGACGGTGGCAGGAAGCACCGAGGCCGCCGTCAGCCCTGGTGAAGCCACCAGGCACGGGAGCAGCGAGTAGAGCGACGTCGTAGGAGGATGCTGCTGCCTTGTCGTCCGACCCGAAATCGTCGATACCGCCCTTTCGGACAGCGGCTGGAGCCGCGGCACCGCTTGTTCGTCCATGCGCCCGCGACTTCTCAGAGCAGCTTGCTGAAGGGTGTCGACCGACACGACGTTGAGCTCTTCCGGCTCGTCGCCACCTAAGGCCGAGGCTGCGCTGTTGAAGGATGAAGCCTGGGTGCGCGGCGGTGGCCCCACGCGGCGCTCGGCGTCACCGTTGGACTGCAGGGGAGGGTGTGTGGTGTGGTAGCCCTGATTCGGAATGAACGGCCCTTGCTGCGGTGGTGGCGAGGACGCGACGGCTGCAGTGGCGAGCGCCGCGATTGCCTCTGGTCTAATAGGCGGAAACGCCGACGGCGGTTGCTGCGGGTGCGGTGACAGTGGCGTGGCGTGTGTCGCTTCGGCGAGGAGCGCTAGCAGCTCACTCTCGGTGACGATAAGATCCTTCTTTGCAAGGGTGGGAGATGTGTCCCCTTCGGCCTCGTGCTGACTCAGCTGCCGCTGCAGGAGCTGTGTCACCATGTTCTCAAGAGCCGCGTCAAGCGCGCGTGGATCGACGCGGTCGGACTGTTCTACGACGGCATCCTGCACCGCATTTGCGTTGTGCCGTGCGGCACGAAACATAGGGTGCGAGTAGAGCGGGAAGTGGTGCTCCCGCGTTGTCTCGGTGCCGCCTCGCTTGTGCGGTCGGGCCGCCACGGTGTGGATCTCAAGCAAGTCGCGCCGCCTCTTCATTGCTGGAGGCGCGAGGTGTGTGTGTGTGTGTTGTGTGTGTGGAGGGAGAGAACTGTCGCGGACCCCTCCGAGTCCTTTGTGGCTTGTATGTTTCTGCTGCCTTTGTAGCTGCCGGTGTGGATGTGCATGTGCGTGCACTCCCTGAGATAAGGAAGGAAGGTGCGAGAGGCGAGAGAGTGTTGCTCCTCTCTTCAATAGATGCTTGTGCTTGAGTGATTCATGGCGAGAATGGCATCGACTGCCAGACGTGCATCATATGCAGAGATGACCGTTAAATGCCCACCGAACACACACACACACATACATGTGTGTATCTGAGTATGCATGTACCTGTGCACGGGTCGAATCTATGCGAATCAAGCGTTACGCCCAAGAGTAGTTTGCTTTTCTTTGCTTGCTGCCTGCGGCACCCCGCAACAAGATCAACGCCAAGAGGGCGATTGCAGCACCCCCCCCCTTTCCACTACACCACATCGCGGCCAACGGTGACACAGACGAAGGCAGTTGACAAGAGGTGTCATCGCACCATGTACACAGACGAAGGCAAGCACACACACACACACACACACCTTTTTCCTGAATCGGCGATGAAGCTGAGGCACGCTTCTCTTCGATGGGGGGGGGTGAGTGCCACGCTTCAGACCGCCTCCAACGCCCTTTTCTCTACTCACTGTCGGAGACATCACTGCTGCTGCTCGAAGAGGACGCAGATGAGGAGGAGGACGACGATGGTGATGACGACACGCTCTCTGTCTCACTCTCCGAGGACGCCGCGCGCGCGCGTTTTCGCTTTGCTGTTGTCTTCGCCGTCGATGCCTTGGCCGTGGCCCGCGTTGAGCTGGTGGCGGCCTTCTTCTTCGCCGTCGGCCCGGCAGCCCCGTCAGCCGGGGCGCTCTTCTTGGCCCGTGGCTTGCGTGCCGCGGCTGCCGTCGTCGATGTGGTGGCAGCGCCCACAGCCGCTTTGCCTTTCTTCTTCGTGGCAGCAGCGTCACTGCTGCCTGTGACGCTCACAGCCGTCACGCCGTCCGCGACCACCTTGCCAGCCTTGCGATTGCCACCGGCGCCGTTGCCCGGATCGCCCTCGTCGTCGTCTTGCGTCTCCCCATCGCCGCGCTTCAGCGTGCTCTTCGCGAAGCTGTCAAAGCGATGCGTCTTGTTGAACTCACGCGTGAAGGCGCTCTTGACGGCGGTGGCGATGTTGGCCGGCGGCGTCGTGGGGCTCGGCGACTGCATGTGCTTGTAGTGTGGCAACGCTTGCACGAGGTCCCAGTCATCGCGCATGAGGTGGTACTGATCCATGAAGGCGATGACCTCGGCAACGCCGTCCTTCCCCTTCGTCGCCAGCGGCGCCGTCAGCGGGCGCTCCCAGCCGTGCGGTATGTAGTCCGCCACCACATCCTCTTGGCTCCCTGACACGCCCTTCGCCGGATGCGACGCCTGCATGGCGATGCAGCGCAGCAGACGGCGATTCTTGTTCGCGGAGGAGTTGTGCCCAAGCCACGTCGGGAACTTCACCGGTCGCTGCATGTCGAAGAACTTCTGCTGCCCCGTCATGAAGGTCTCGTACTTGCCGCGCGTGTACACACATGGGGCAATGCTGGAGGACAAGACGTGGAAGCGGGACACGGACCAGTTCTGTTGATAATACATGATACTCTGCGCCGCGTCCGACCGCGAGATCGATGTGGCAGCCTGTGAGACAGCCTCCATCCAATCCCTCCCATCCACCGGCTGCGGGTTGTAGTGCAGGTAGTTCTCCTGCACAAACATGTCGACTAGGTCGGCGTTGTAGTAGCAGGCCTGCATCTCCGCGATGGAGTGCCGCTCCCCACGCGACGTGCCCTGCAGCAAGAAGTACTCAGCGGCGTCGAAGAGGCCGGCATCGCTGTCCTTCGTCGACTGCGCGGCGCACTCGGCCAGCTGCCGCTGCTCGAGCGAGGTGCGGCTCAGGCACCAGAGCTGCAGGTTGTTGAGCATGTTGCGGATGTCGCTGCCGGAGTTCTTGATAATATCCTGCAGGAGCGGCTTGGAGAGCGAAATACCCTCGCGCGCCAGGACACGGTCGCAAAGGTAGTTCGCCACGATGTTGCACGGTGGGTGGCTAAAGCGCATGTCCTCCACGTAGTTGAGCAGCGAGCGCAGCTTGGGGTGCCAGCGATCGTTGCACGTGCACAGGATCGGGATGCGGGTGGACTTGAGCATCTCGATCACCTCGCCGACACCGCCAATGTCGCAGCCGTCCACCTCGTCCATTAACAGAATCACGTTCGTGTACGACGTCGCGCTCGCGGAAAAGGCGCGGTTGCTGATGAGGTCCGACACATTCTCCTTGAGCGACTTGCGGCTGCGGAAGTCGCTCGCGTTGTACTCCACAACGGTGCGGCCGAGTTCGTGCGCTACCACGTACACTGTCGTCGTCTTGCCCACACCTGGAGACCCGGACAGGAGAACGCCATGCGGCTTCTTCGGATCATCGCCGGGGCTACCGATCGGTGTGAAGGTCTCCAGCCACGCCTTTAGCTTGTTCGCGCAGACCGGGTAGCACATCTCGGCAATGGAGCGCGGCTTGTACTTGTCTGCCCACAGCTCGCTGCGACTCGGCACGGGGTTCGCCGTGCCAGCCGCCGATGTAGACACCGCCGCCATTTCTCTGTGTGTTGAGGTTTGTGTGTGTGCGTGTGTGCGCTACACGGATGTGATGAACGAAAAACGAAAGCCGCTGAGTCGCCGGGGTGCCGAGGGCGGTGGCGGGTGGGGGTGGGGAGGTCAGGAGCCCTCTCCGACTACAGCTGACCAGCTCCGTCAAACTCAAACCTTGTCTCTCCCTCTCGGCGTGCGCTGCTCTATAGCTCTATGCCTACTTGTATGTGTGCGTGCTTGTGTGTGTGTGCGTGTGTGTGCCACGCTTCTTGAAAACGGTGAGGCCTGCCAACGATACAATGTCGCGGTACGCCGTCTCTGTGTAGATCTCCCGGCCTTTGGCCGCACACGAGCAGAAGAGGCGCGTCAGTCACAACGAGAACGCGCATGTGTACGTGTGTGTGTTGTAGAAGATGTGGAGGAGCAGGCGCGGGGAGAGAGTGTTGATGCATGGATATCGGAGAGCAGGGGAGGGGCGGGGTTCGGACGATGAGGCATCGCCGTCCCGTTGCCGCGAAACAGCGCGTGCGGCACAACCCCCGAACAGGTTCGCGCGCACCAACATAAGAGTGTGCGCCGTCTCGAGAGACACGCGGAGAGGAAGTGTGCGTGCGTGCGTGTGTGTGTCTAACAACGGAAAAGAGGGTGGGGGAGGACAGACGAGGCTCGCACAGGAGCACCACGCCTTTGTCGCAATACGAGCAGCAGGCGAAGCACATACGCGCAGGAGGAGAGCTAAACACCTGCAGACACAGATCTATGCGTATGATAATCACTGCGCTTGCTACCCGTGCAGTGACCTGATACCAAAGCGCTGCAAGGTGGCGTTGCGAGCTGCTGCGGTTCTCTTGCTCGAGTTGGATGGGCTCTGCTGCTGCGGCAGAACGGACTCACGGCGACTGCGCTTCGCTGGCTCTAGAGGCTCTGGAAAAGGGACGTACCGCTGCTGCGCGTTGGCGCCGCCGAGACTGCCGCGGCGCGACTGAATGGCTTTGCTGTACATCTCCGCCGGCGTGGGGGCCTCGTTGTAGCGCGGGCGGCTACTTTGGAGAGAAAACACGGAGTCGTTCCGCCCAGCGTCGGTGGGGTTCAGTGGTTGATACCGCTGCTGCTGCTGCTTCTGCGGCGACGGCTTTCTGATGACACTCGCCGCCGTGGCGGTCGGCCTTGTGGCGTCACTGGGCAGGCACGACAGTGTGGCGGCAGGCGAGCTCGCACTCGTCACTGTCGCCCTTCGCGGCTGCTGCTGTTGAGGGTGCGCCGACGGCGGCTGCTGCGGTTGGTTCCGCTGATTGAGCGAGCCGGGTGGGACGTAGTGGGAGGACAGCTTGCCGCGCGGTGCGACGGGGACGTGCCCGGTGCGGCTGACCACGCGGCCGGAGCCGCTAGACTTCCATGCTAGTGGCAGCACACCGGTGCTCGCGCTGCCATTCACCGCGACGCCTGCGATCGGAAACGCGTCCACCTCCGAGTTGTCGTCGCTGCCGAGGCGCCATGGCTGGATGCCGTTGCTGGGGACCGGCTGCACGGGGCATACGCTGCCACGATCGAGCAGCGGCGCGTGGCTCGCGTCGCCGTACGGGTCAACGCTGTGCGAGCGACCTTGCTCTTCCTTCACCACCATCGCTGTCTTAGGACGGGCCTTGGGAAGGAGGGAGCCGTAGAGCAGGCCGGGCTGAATGTGCGGACTACTGCCGCCAGCACCGTAGTTGCTGTGGGCTGTCATGGAAACGCTCGCAGCCACAGACGGCGACGCTGCACGACCGCCTTTAACGGGCGAGGGAGTCACGGAGGAGGGCCTGCCGCCGAGACGCGCAGCATAAGGCAGACCAGTCGGATACGCGTCGGGGCTGCGGTTGTACCGAATCGGCTGCTCTATCTTCATTGGCGTTATTGTGTGCGCACCAGGAGCTCCAGTCGCCATCATGCTCATTGCCTGCTGATACCGGCGTGCCTCGGGCGATGCCACGGGGACGACACGACCATCTGGCAGGCGTGTCATGGCACCCGCCAGCCCGGCAGAGCCACCGGCCATGGCCATGTTCGGGCCTCGTGCGCCGGCGCCCACGGCAGGGTGCAAACCGCCGCGCAGTCGCTGCTGCTGCTGGTACGCCACGCGTTGGGGAGAGAGAACACCGCCGCCGCGGTATGAACTGTGGTCACCTCCAGGCAAGCCGCTTCCTGCTAGTGCAGAATATCGACCGGAGGAGCCGAGACTCTGACGGTTTCCGTCGCCTACCCCGGGTGCAGACGCGCCAGGCACACCAACGTGGCGCGGCCCCAGCGTGGCCCCGCCACGGCCGCGCCCGCCGTACAGCGCTTGAGTGGCGCCCCCGCGCTCCCCACGGTCATAACGACCTTGCACACCAACAGGACTGCGAATCGAGCTCGGGTGCGTCTGCAGCAGCTGCGTAGATGCACGAAGAGGCCTGCCCGGGCTAATCATGCCATCACGTGCACCTCTGCGGCCGCCACCTCGGTCTGACCGGATGGGGCTGTAGTAGCTTCCCGGCACGTAGTCGCTAATGTCGGAGCTGGTGGTGTAGCTGCACGAGTAGGACGCAGCAGACCACACGTTATCCACGCCACCGCCGTCTGTGCCATGGTGCCGAACACCACTACCACCGCCGCCGTCGCCCCCGGCACGGCGACCACGCTGTGTCGGGTACGCGCGCGTCGTGGCAGAGGAGTGCTTGCGGCCAAAGCGGACTTTACCGCGCGACGTCGGTGCATCATCACCGCCGTGGTCGTCATAACCACGGCGGCTGCTGCCGCGCTCTCCACGAGCCAAGGCAGAACGCGGCTCGCCGTGGCGCCGACTTGTGTGTCGCTTGCGCTGCGCCGAGGAGGGGGGCCTGTGTGTCTGCAGCTGCGGATTACCCGGGGCATCGCACGCGCTATCTTCGCTGCCGCTGCCGTAGGTTCCACTGCGCACGCTGTCCACGTCGTGGTCGTCGCTGTTGCTGTCGTCGTCCGAGTCAGCGCCGCGCCGCCTCCCTCTACGCCAGGTCCCGCCCTTCCAAAGAAAGCACGACTTGCCGTCTGGGCCACCACGCTCCCTGGGCTGGCGATTGCCTTGAGGGCAGGGTGCCGTCGCCCCGCTGGTACCGCTTCCCCCGGTGGGACTCTTCTCCGGCGCAGGCGTCGTACGCGTGCGGCGCTCCGTATTGCCACCGCGACGACTCACAGACGTAGGCGAGCCTTGCGTGCTGCCCTCGAGCTCTCGGTTTGCTCGACGGGGGCCGTGCAGTGGGAGATAGCTCGGCGACACTTCCGAATCTGTCAAGGCACTGCCGCCACGTGGCGCCGCCGGACCGGAACCAGCCGATAAGCTGCGCCGCTGCTGTTGGAGCGAGCGCGGCGACGGTGCGGCGAGGTGCTGAGAGGCGCGGCGGTCTTCGTGACTGCTTCTGCCGCCGCCGCCGCTCTGCCGATGTGCGTTGGCGCGCAGCTCCTGATCTCCCGAAAGAACGTTGATGGCGCTGGACACGCTGTATCGTCCTCCGTCGCTGCCCGGAGCACCACCCATACTGCTCCGCCCGCCACCACCCGCAAACATGGCGGAGCCGCTGCGCATGCGAGGCGGGGCGCTATTGCTTCCGTCCTGGACGTGCTCGTTGATGGTCGTCAAAGGCTGGCTGTTGACGTAGTCGCCTGAGTAGCTGCTGTGACGCTGATGCTCCAGCTGGGAGGTGGTTGGGGCTAGCGGGGGCTGTGTCGTGCCGCCCGCAGCGCTCGACGGGGACGCGTCGTCGCCGTTACTCAGGTTGGGAAAGCGTCGGTGCTGCTCGCGCTCGATAATGCGCGGCGGCGGGCGTCTGTACCCGGTGCCGTTGTCGTCGTACTCCTCTTCCTCGCTGCCGCCGTTGTCCATGCAGTCGCCGGCGTAGTCGCCCTCATCGTCATCCTCAGCGTTCCCCTCGTCGTAGCTCGATCCGGCTTCTTCGGTGGTGGCCGTCGGGGTGTAGTGAGCATCGAGCAATCGACTACAATGGCTGCGGCCGCGCTGGGAGCGGCTCGGCGAGGGCGGGGCGAGGTTGCCGCCGCGCTGCGAGAGCGGCGGCGTCGCCACGGGGGAGTCCGGCCCGGAAGACGGCTGCGGCGATTGAAGGGGCACGGCGCGTGGCGAATGCAGCGGCGGCGGTCTCTGTGACTGCGGCGAGAAGGCCCCGGATGGGCGGTAGCCCGTCACGCCTTGGAGGTGGCTGTCTCCCGTGAGCACTTCCGACATGGAGCGAACGTTGCCCGGCGTCATGCCGGTGTTTGGCTTGCCGTGAATCACCCCCAAATGATCGTCGCTGCTGCCGCGCGACCGTCCGCCATCGACGCCGCTGCCGTGCCGGCTGCTGCCATGCCTATCACCGTTGCCGTTGAAGTAGTAGTTGTTGTTCACGGTGATGGGACTTTGCTCTCGCTGCGCCAGCCCCTTGAGTTGCTCTACCTGCATGCGCGCGAGCTCCTCTGACGGCAAGGCGCGGAAGAGGTCAGTGCTCGGGTTGTCAGTGCGCGAGCACAACTCGGCCAGTTGGCGGTAGTTGCGCAGCAGCTGCAGTTGGCGAGCTATACGTGACTGCGCAGCGTTCTCGAGCCCACCAACGTCACCCGTGGCCTCGCCAACGAGAGATGCGGAGGGGCGGTGCGGTGATGCGGATGTCACCCGCGTCGTCACGTGCGGCAACCGCCCGTCAGCACTACCGTGGTAGCGACCCGCGCTTGCGGGCAACGAGCTGCTCACTGTTGGAGGCGGCAACATGCCGCTCACAGCAGCGGTGTGGTCGAGAGCAGGGTCCACGTGCAGCTGCTGCGAGGCGGCGGACGGGCTTGCATGGCGGCCAGCGCCAGGCTGCTCCTCGTCGCGCGCGGCGCGCCTAGCCCGCATCTCAGCGTCGGGCCATAGCCATGAGTCGATCGTCGTTTGATAGCGGGACTCCGTCTCGTGATCAAGGTAAGATGCGGCAGCGGCAGCCCCGCCAGCCGGGCGCCGGTACGCGCCGAGTAGATCACGCGCGACACCACCATCCACAGACGATGACGGTGTCTGCATCGGCGGTGGTGGCGGCGGCTGACGCGCTGTGGGCGATGCCCACGCGGCAGCGTCACCATCGCGCATACCGAGGTGGAACGAGGTAGATGCTGGCGAGGCCGTCTGATACAACTGCGGCACATAGGGGTCGGCGGGCTGCAGTATTGACGAGGATGACTGCGCATCCCAGTCCACGCTGCCGCCGAAACCGCCGCCGTAGGTGCGCGGCGCGGATGGCTCCGGTGCTGGTGGCGGTGGCGGTGGCGGCGGTGCACCGGCGCGCGGCAAGGCAGGTGCTGCGGACGCGTCGGCGTCGTAGGAGGTCAGCTTGCGCATGATGGGAGACAGGTGGCGGAAATGGTCTCCCTCCATGCGCGCCAGTACGGCATCCACGTCGCTGGCCTGCATGAGCTCGCGCACAAGGTCTTCCTCCTGATCCTGCATATGATGGCGCCATGAGGAGGTGGAGGGGGGTGGACTAGTGGCGGCGAACATACTTGGAGGACGAGAAGCAGAGGGGGGGGGGCAAGAGAAGAGGAGGAGAGGAGCTTGTGGGCGTATGCATGCACGTTGCCTTGCCAGCGCGCGTGTCTCAGCAGACGGCGTCACGGAAGCAAGCGCACACTGTAGATCTAAAGAGTACAGATAAAGCACAAGGAAACACACAAAACAGGAGGAAAGGGGGAGGGGGGCTGACTAGAGCTAAAGGGTGGCACGTGGGGAGTTCGCGGTCGTCGAGGTGCACACCGACACGCGTGCGCACAGGCGCGGAAAATCGAAGTGTACAAGGGAGAGCGACTTCGTTCGCTTTTCGTGTGACGTTGGGCACAGACGCCCGCTCCCGACACACACACGCCTTGCTGACGCGGTTGTGTCGGGTATCTACAGGTGTGCGCAACAAGTGATGTGGAACGGTGCTGAGTCGCGCCGGCGATGACCGCTGCCCTCCACGGAATGCCCGAAGGCTTCGACAAGCACACGAGGCAAGTAAGCAAGCAAGCAAGCAAAGTACGTGCCACGCTCGTTTCGTCAACTGCGTGTGATCTTCAGTGAAGGCTGTGCGCACGCGCGCGTGCGTGGATACAGGATGTGGCGCCTACGTACAAGTACACACACTAGTATGCGCTGCCGACGCTTGTCTCCGATGGACGCCGAGGCACCGACGCCGACGTACACGGACACGAAAACCCACGCGGATGTGATCAAGGCGAGCGTGGCGTACAGAAGAAGAAGAGAGAGAGAGAGAGACGGTAAAAGCCGACATCGGGGCAGTTGTAGGTTGTGCGTGTGTGCATGGCGGGACAGAGAAGGAGGGTGGGAGGGGCAGCGGCGTGGCATGAGGCGTGAAGGGATGCGTTGGCTTCGCATGCCCTGCTATCACGGCGCATCGAAACGTGCACGTATACACCCATGTACGCGTAACACGCCAAAGGCGCGGCGTGAAGGCGGTCAGCACTTCCGCGCTCGTAAAGGGTCGCGCATAGCTTGCAACCATCAATATCACGTTGGGAGGACAGCCGTGGCTTACCCCCCCCCCGCCCCCGCTGCGCACCCATGTACACGAGCTCGCTGTCACGCTTCCATTCCTCCCTGCGGCACGCATGCGTGCAAGATGGTGGTGTCCACCTACACGCGAGGCACGCGACTTCGGCTTCTTTCCTATACTTCTTGTTTCTTGCGTGAACGCTCCGTCGTCTATGCCTTCTATGCGGCTCAGCCAGCCACGCGCTGTAGCACTCGAAGTCGCACCCAGACGCACTTCTTTCCCATCTGCGCGCATGTGTGTGAGGTGAGGGGTAAAGCGGGTCGTGCGCCGCTCGTGCACGGCGCGCTATGCTTCACCTCGACCGCCCTTCTTCAGCAGCACCTGCACAGCAGCCACGATGTAAAAGCGCGGTACTCGTCATGCGCCAGCTCGGGCGTCTTCTTCGCCTCCAGAACCACTACCGCGAACGTGACAGCGTACTCTGCAGCATGCCCGGCGACGCCACCACTCCAGGAGGCGCAGTGCGGCACCGCCTGCACCACTCTGATGACGTCCTTGCCGCTCAGCACGGAGTGCACCGTCTGGCAGCGGCGCTGGGCATACAGAGGCGAGGGGGAAGGACCGCAACCACCAGGCCGGCGGCGCTTCGCCCCTGCACCCCGACAGCAGCGCTGCACGCGGGCCGCCAGCTGTGCATACCGCGCAGCTGCTTGCAGCACGGCCTCCACCGCGGCGCCGCCTCCGTGAACCGTCTGCGATCCGTCGGGTCCGAACGCCTCACCTTCGCCGAGTGCACAGCGGAGGCGCAACACACCTGAAGTGGCGTCGCCGTGCGCTGCTCTGCACCGCCGCGACAGGAAGCAGGGTGGAGGCGAACATGGCGAGTCCGCAGCGGCAGTAGTTTTGGGTGCGGCTGCGTGGTGATCAAAGTAGTACAGGAGAACATCGCGTGTGCGTGTGGGTGCACCTGCTGCGACCGCCGCGCCACCGCGTCGGCCAACTCGGATATCAAGGATGGCGGCCTCCAGCTGTGCCATGAGCGGCGAGACCAGTGTGACGGGACGCCTCCACGTCGTGCGCATCGCCGCGGTGGCCTCGCTCACGAGGCTCGCAAAGACGGCGGATTCGAAGTGATCTTCGACCAGCAGCTGCACACCACTGAATATCGAGGAGAGCGGGGCGCCGAGGAAGGGGGTGCGCATGCCGCGCACCAGCAGCGCCACCGTCCAACCGGAAGCGCTTGTGAAGGCCAGTGAGATCAACGGCAACGCGGCAGTGGAGGTGACACTGGAGGAGTCGACAACCGACTGGGCTGCGGAGGTGATGCGCATTGGCGCACTTACGTAGCCGCTAACGCGCGTGTCTGTGCCGGCGTTACCTTCGCTGTTGTTCGGCCCACGCGTAAGCAGGCACACAGCCGTCAGTCGAATGGTGGCATCATCGACTCTAGCGTATGCCACACCGCCGACGCTACCTTTTCCTCTGCTAGCAGCCTCGGCCGCATTTTTCAGTTCCTCCAGCACCGCGGACAGCGCTGCAGAGCGCAGCAGCTCGGCAGCCTGCGCCGGTCGGCATGCGGCGCCGATGGGGCTGCTGCTGTGGTAGAGAGGGTTGCCGCGGTACCACACACTTGACGCGGCCAGCACATAGCGCGTATTTGTGCTCGGCAGGCCCATTGTCGGCATGACGCCACGGAGGGACGCCGCGTCCGTCGAGCTCGTGGCGGCCCGCAACAGCTGCTCTATTCGCCGCCACAGGCGTGGGCGCGTGCGCAGCGGCGACGGCTGCTCGCGGCACAGGCGCCGCAGCGCCAACTGGCGCTCTGCAAACACGCGCGGTTGCGCGGTGCCATCCAAAACAACCTTCGCCAGCAGTCGCACCTGCGAGTCCATGCTGCGCTGCACGTCGTGTGGACTGCCCAAAAGCCGCGTGTGGAGAGGCGGGTGCGCAGCGCATGTTGTCGTCCAGTCACCGCTAATAACTCTGTTCGCGGATACGACGCTGCCGCGGAGAGCCGTGTGCACGAGCCACTCGGCATACGCAGCGCCGTCGCCGCCACCACCCAGCTGACGCCACACCACGGCAGGCAGCATCACCGCCGCGGCGTATCGACCGTCCTCGACCGGGTACACGTAGTAGCAGCGCCTTCCTCCGCAACACTCCACGTAGCCAGTGCTAGGCTCAAGAAGGCCTGCGGTGCCAGAGGACCGCGCAGTGGCCGTGGCGCCTACAGACTGATTCTTTGCGGCTCCACACCGCGCAAGAACTGCGCCGCACTGGAGCTCGCTGAGATGATTGGCTGCGATGAAGTGCATGTTGGCGGCGGCGGCCGAGAAGCAGGAATCCGCGGCTGCCGTGAGGTCCACCACCGCCTCCACCGGTGCCGCGTTCTGGTCTTGATCAGGAGCTCCAGACGATGGAGATGCCGCCAAGGTGATGCGGCGCTGCTGCACGCTCAGCATCGCTTTTCTGCCTGCCACACCTCTGGCGGTGCCGCACAGCGCCGTGCCGCCTCCTACATCGATGACGGAGGGACTCGACGTGGTCTCTATAGACTTGATGGAGGCGGTGGAGGTGAGCAAGAGAGGGGCTTCGCCGTAGACCGTCACATCAGTGTCCCCGACTCCGAGAGGGAAGAGGCAGAACGTGATATCCGTGTCAAGCATTGTGTCACCAACAGCGAAGCGGAAAGGGGAGAGAGAGCCACTGATGCGTGCGCTCACACACACGTGCTCACGCCGTCTTGCTGTTTGCTGGCGGAGCGCGCTGGATTAGGGAGGGAGAAGGAGAGGAGAGAGCGCAAGAGGAGAAGGGGTGGAGGTAGGTGGGTGGGACGGCGGCGTGATGGAGAGCTTGCGGCACGCATACGTGACCGCCTGCTTTGCATATGCACTTGCTTTTTCGCGTGTCTGTAGGTTTGCTTCTTTTCCTCGGTGCATGACCGCATGGCGTTCGCTCGAAGCGGGGTGACGTGTGTGTGTGTGTGTGCGTGTGCGTGCGTGCGCGTAGGGAGGGGAGGGCCAGCGAGAGAGCCCTCACCCACAGCCGCCTTCCTCCCTCCCTCCCACGCTCGGTCTCTCACAGCGACACGACCGCGGCGGCGGAGGGGGTGGGGAGGCAACAAGAACAAACGACAGAGAGGAAAGCAAGACGCGTGCATCTGCGTCTGGGTGTTGACCGTCCTCTGTGCAGTGCGCCTCCGCATTGTCCCTCCCCTCCGCCGCCCCCTTACACGCATCCGTCGTGCGTGTCCTTCTCGTCCGACGAGGTCGGAGAAATCTGAACCAGCGGTGAGTTCTCAACCGAGGCGGAGTGCACATAGTGAGGCTGGAAGATGACGGAGCTGGACTGCTGGAGTTCATGCGGCGCCTCAGCCACCACAGACGCAGACAAAGACGCGCGAGTGACCTTTCCAGGCAGAGCGTGAGGGCTCTTCGGGCTGGTGTTGCTCGAGGCTGTGTCGTAGCTGCTGAAGCGTCGGCGAAGGTCAACGAGCCGCTGCTGCTGTCGCGCCCGCACGGCGTCCAGCGACCGGTCGGACCAGCTTTTGGCGAGCAGTGGGGTCTGTTGTGCGTCAACGGAGGAAGGCGCACAGGAAGAGACGCCGATATTGTCCCGCAGTGCGCACGAGTGCGACGCGTTGACGATGGACATCGGCGAGGGACTTTGGCAGGGGCGCGGAACGCAGGCAGTGCGTGACGGCGTGGGTGCCTGCGCCAGCACCCGCTCCGTCTCCCGAAGCTTGCGCTGGCTGAGCTCCATAAAGAGCTGCAGCTCAGGGCTGGTGACGTACACGTTGGCATCACTGCAGTCGTCGTCCACAAAAGCCGCCGCAGACGCAGGAAGGTTTAGTACGGTGCCGATATCTCTGGAGCTCGGCCGCGGCTGAGGTGGAGGCGGCGGCCGATGAGGTCGATGCTTTTGACCCTGCTGATAGTGTTGGTGTTCCGGCTGTCCCTCTTGCGCTGCTTCGCGCGTGGTTTGTGAGGGTGCCGACCTCTGCGCCGTGGAGGCTGAGACGGTGGCTGCCGGAGTTGACGATGATGCAGGCGATGTCGCCGTTGAACAAGCTGGGGGCGTCTCGCTGCCGCCTCGAATTGGCGCAGCATTCGTCACCGCAGCGGCATTCGGCGACGTTCCGACCTTTCCGTGTCCACCGCCGCGGGTGTTGCCGGTGGTGTCGAGGGCGGGCTTGGGGTGGATGGAGAGACGAGCGCATCTTCGGGGCGCGTTTGGGTTCGACGTACCAGGAGAGGGGGACGGCGGCGGTGCCTCCGACGACGGATCGACACGCATCACCGAAGTCGGCATCTGCGCCGGAGTCGCGCGGAGGGAGTCATCCGCGACTGCGGCTGTGCACCGTGCGACTGATTCCTGAGCGTGAGGTGTGTCTGCGCTGCCGAACTCGTTCAGCTCATCCTCACCCTCGCACGATGCTCTTGATGCTGACACCGAGGACGCAGTTTGCCGCCGCGAAGTTGCCGCCGCGCGAAGGCGGCTGCTGTGAGTGGATCGGACAAGCAATTTCTGCACAGCTGAGCGGTGTCCTGTGACTGCAGACGCGGCTCCCTGCGTAAAGAGCGGGGCGCTGCCACTGCTGCCCCACCGCGACGATGAACGCTTCACACGCCCCTCGTCGCGAAGACCGCGGGCCACCGCTGGCGGATTGATGCGGAGGGGCGACAACGATGGCGACTTTGACTCCTGCCGTGCCCGGCTGGTGTGCGTCGGCCTCATGTAGCGCTGCGAGGGGGCGTACCACTGCCGCCACTTTGCCATTGGGCTGCGCCGCAGGGAAGCGGGCCTATCATCGACGGGGGAGGCGGCCACCTCCGCCGCTTGTGCCGTAGAGGTAGAGGGAGGCTGCGATGATGACGAGCTTGGATAGCAGACACTGCACAGTTTGTGATAGCGGCTGTGACGGGGGTGGTGATGGCACGAAGAGTCGCGTGCCCGAGACGATCGGCGCGACACGGAAGTCGCGCGCGAAGGCGGCGACCGGGTGTGGGGCTGCGCACAAGCGTGGCCAGTGCTGCTACTCACTGCGGCTGCGTCACCGCCGGCGTTATTCTTAGACCGCGCAACGGGGGCCGTCGGCGTCTCTGTGGTTGAAGCGTGCGCCGGCGTGCGCGGACGCCAAAAGGAGACGGGCACTGCCGACGAGCTTCCAGCTCTATCATTCACCATGTGCGCCGCCTGGCTCCTCGCGTGTCGAGACAACGGCGAGGGCCGCCCGTTGTCGGCGAAGTGTTGCGGGGGTTTGTCTGTGGTAGTGGAAGCCGTCCATAGGCTGTCTGAAAGCCGTTGAGAGATGGACATGTAGTGGAGCGGCTTTGCGCCGATCGTCCCCTCCGCTGTCGAGCGCACCGCCGGCACATGCTGCTGCTGCGGGGGCGCGTAGCTCATCGGTGGGGGAGCTGCAAGGATTGGGGAGGAAGCGGAGAGGGAGGGGGCAGCGTCTAGCCCAGGTGGTGCCATCTGTGGGTGCTGCTGCGCAAACTGCAGTTGCTGTCGCTCCAGCATTGCCGTCAGCTCACTCACCTCATACTCGCGAATGCGATCCTTGTGCTGTCGCGCATGCAGAGCGGCGTGGAGGGCGAGGGACTCCTTCATGGAGGACACCATGAACTGCACTTGCTCCGCGATCACGGCCTCTGGCACGCCGGCGCAGATGCAGTTGTCGATGAAGCTCAGGATAAGAGACCGGCCTGTCCCTTCCTCCACGACTGCCACCCCAGAGGTCGACTGATGGGCCACACCTTCGTGCGCCGCAGAAGGTCCATGACTCGAGGCGGCGCCCGATCGCGCCTGTGCGTTCCCCAGACGAAGCACGCTGTCTTCGATCACACAGTTGCTTGCTGATATGGAAGGGGACCCCTTCACCAGGGCCACAGGAGGGTACGAGTAGACTGATGGCGCCGCTGCTGCTGTGGCCGCCGCAAAGGTTTCCGGCGTCGTGTTGTCAACTGCTTGCTCTTCCTCCTCCGCGAACGATGACGAAGGTCTGCGAGCCAGTCGCAGTGAGGGGACATACGGATGCCGCGCCTGTGCGGGGTCGACATGCATGTGATTCGCCTGCAGCCCAGCCTTCTCATTCTCCATCTCCTGTGATTCGGCTGCCGAGGACGTGAGCAAGTCGAGCAGGGCAGCCCGATAGGCGCAAGGACTCAACATGCGTCAAGTTCGCGTGGTGGCCACGATAAGGAAGTCGACCCTCTTGGAAAAACAGAGAAGGATCCCAGCGACCGCCGGTGCCACTGCGCGCGCAGCTGTTTTCGGGTGTGCGTGTGACGTCGTCGTTGGCGGCAGCGCGTCGACCAAATCTATCGAAGTGTCTATCTACTTGGTGCAAGGGTGATTGTAGCCCGTTGCTGCTGTTGCGCGCTTCTGGGCAGTGCGCCTGCCTGTGTGAGTGCCGTTGCACGCCGGTGTGGCGGGTGGCGGTCGAATAGCGTCTGCAATACCACACACACACACAGAAAGGGTAGAGACAGTGCACGCCCCTCGTCGCCGGCCAACTCCGAACCTTCACAGTGTCGGGCAGCCGTAGGAAGTCAGCGCAAGAGCAGCCCGCGAAAAGGCGTGCTGGCGAGAAGGACGAGCGAGCCGAAGAAGAGTGCACATAATGGGCCAAAGAGAGGTGGAAAGCGAGCGAGAACACACGGGGGAGTGCAGGCGCCACAGCATCATCATCGGCAGCAAGAGGCGGAGCAGAGCCGCGGAGATGTGCCCATCCTCCTCCTTGGTTCTTCGCCGCCGCCGCCGCCGTTCCCCTTCACGGCCACGCCGGGTGAAAGGTATTAGAGGGGAGCGGACGATGAGTGACGGATAAGGCGTACACCTGTGCCTTGTTTGTGCGTGTGTGCTCTCTGCGAAAGGCGATGCATGGCGTCATCGAGGCCGTGTCTACATCACCAAACACCGCTTCATGAAAAGGTCCAGAGCAGACAGAAGGAGAGAGTCGTGTGAGGCGCAGCACGCAAGGCAAGGACGAGGCCGTAGAAGTAGGGGGTGTGGGGCTCAGCTAGAGGGAGCACAGCGAGGGACGGACAGACAGACGCTACAGCAGTAGAGGCCAACAACGTGCAGCGAATGTCAAGTCAACGGAGATCAAGCGCGCTGAAGGGCGTTGCAGCAGCTGCCGCCGCCCTCATCATACACGCACGCTTCCCAACCGGGCCTTCGACGACACGGATGCCCTGTGACGTCCCACCAGGCACATCCGCAGCCTTCGCTCTCTCCCTCTTTGTGCGTAGTCGACCATCGTTGTAAACCGGCCGCAGCGGTGGTAGTGGCAGCCACAGTGGCGGCCGCGTCATCCGCAGAGCAACTCCTTGGAATACACGGACTCTCGAATCAGTACCGCCTTGCGCATGATGGCCGCCGTGTCGAGACGAGGTAGGTGCTCTAGGCAGTAGAGAAGCTCAATCTTGCCGGCCTCGATGAGCACCTCCGTCATGGACGAGAGCATCGCCAGGCAGGCGTACGGGTGCAGCGCCATCGCCTGGTGCTCGCTCATATCCGCGAGATAGTAGTCCCACAGCGCGAACACGTCGTCGGGGTGCATGCGGCCCACGAAGAAGCACGTCAGCAAGCTTGGGATCCACTCCCACGTGGTCAGCCCCTCCACTGTGAAGTGCTCATAGAGCGGGAGCAACACGGAGCGGAAGAGCATGAGGAAGTTGCCGCAGTGCGTCTGCAGCGTGTGAGCGTCGTGCAGAATGTTGCCGTCCTGTGTCAGCACATCAAAGAGGGCGTGGACAGTGAAGAAGGTGTCGCGCGCCGAGCTGGCGACCCGGTCGAGTTGGCGCGCCAGCAGCACGATCAGCTGCACGTGATCGACAGAGACGTTGCAGTACATCATCTGCAGCGCGGCCAGTGCGGACTCCATCCTCGCCCACTGACGCGCGTCCGCGTTGTACGGCTCACAGTACCGCAGCGCCGTCACGCACTCTTCCCAGGCGGCGAGAGTGGCCGAGGGGCCGAGGGCCGGGACAGCTGACGGACCGCGGTACACAAAAGGCGTCGCCACCGTTCCTGCACCGCTGCTGCCACCACCGGTACCGCCCCCTGCGTCGCCGCTACCTATGCCGCGGAAGCCGCTGCTGCAGTGCAGTGGACCGCTTCCCTCCGTCGCGCTCACGGCCGCCACCGCGGATGATGTCGAGAAGGTCAGCAGTTCCCTGATGGTGTGTAGGGCCGCCACGCTACCGCCAGTGCTGTGGCTGCCGCTGTGACCCCCGCCGCCAGCGCCGCCGCGGTCGTCGTCCTCGTCCCCGTTTCCCAACATGCGGGTGTAGGCCGTGTTCAAGAGCTGGAAGTCCTTGTCCTGCAACTCTTCCATCGTCATCTCGCTGGACTTGTCGGTGAAGGCGACCCCGAGAAGGTAGCGGTAGACAACACCGCGGTAGGCCGGCGGAATGCCCATGCGCGACGCCTCCCGAAGCTTTTCCATGTTCACTGCGACTTCGGCGTCAAGGAGCTCCTCGAATATGCGACCGTCATTCGCCATGCCCACCTCGGGTTCGCCCGCCAGGGGCGACTGGACGTACACCCCACGGGGCGAGTGCACGAGCGGCGAGAACCGTCGTGGGCGACTCATCCGAGCTTGATGAGGAGGAGGAGGAGGGAGGGAGGGAGGGGAATCAAGCGTCGCGTTGGCCCTGTTCTCCGTGGCCACTCAATGAACTGCTGACATGTGCATGGGTGCATGCGCGTGCACCAGCGTGCGTCGTGGTTTGTGGTGTTGAGGGAGGAGGAGGAGGAGGGGGAGAGAGTGAGTGCAGTGCCACTCGCCGGCATCGTTGCACTCTCCTTGTATGCTCTCTCGACGAGGGAGCGGCATGCGAAGAGTGTGGCGCCGAGCCACAAACCTGAGATCGTGCCCTGCTGTTGAGACATGCGGTGGGAGAGGGCGGGAGGCGCATACACACATACGCACACACGAATGCACCACTACAGCTTGCGACACACGCATGTGTGCACATGTGCGATCACACGTGGCGTCATTTTTAGTTAGGTGCCTCACGAGGCAGGAAACATCAACTCCACCAAGAGGAAGAGACGGAGGGTGGAGGGCGGCGTATTTGGGTGTGGCTGCGAGAGGGGGCGAGGGAGGCCCATCGACCCTCCGTCCTCTTCGTGCGAAGCAACATGGATGATGACACACAAACACACATGCACACACCGTTACACACGCATATAGACACACAGACAAATCAGAGCAAAACACCATGAGATCCCGTCCATCACGCAAAAAACCCGCATACGCACACGGCACGCAAAGGATCGGGAGGGGGTCGGGGGGGGGGGAGTGGGGAGCTTGGCTGCAGGGGAGGGCTAGAGAGCTGCCGGAGGAGTCAGATGATACACCTCCCCCACCTCCCACTACTTGCGCGCGTGCATGCGTGCGAGGCGGCATGGTTAAATGTGGCCTTCTCTGTCACCATGACTTTCTGCGTCGCCACAGGCATAGGTAGACAGTCCTGAACACTCCGCATCTGCGCTTGGGGCTTGCCAGCACGTCAGAACACCTTCCCCAGCCTCCCCCCTTCTTCACGATATTAAGCGTTGCCAAGGCGGCTGCTGTACTCGCGACGGAACGCCGCAGGGGACAGCTGCCACACATGCTCTTTCACCGCCACCGCTACCTCTTCGTTGAAGAGCTTCTTGGCGTCGCGCACGAGCTCATCCTTGTGCTCCTCGAACTTCCCATCGACGTCGCCGTAGTAGTGGTCGGCGAGAATCTGCTTCTCTGAGGCGACAGCGATCATCTGGAAGAGGGAGATGACGACGGCGGCGGAGTAGATGGGCCACAGCCGCTCACGCGTCCAGTCCCACACGGACTGCACGGCTCTCAACGTGGTGCCGAGAGCCTTGTTGATGTGGTACTTCTCCATGAATGCGGACATGGTGGGGAGGAAGAGGTGCACTCAGTAGATGTTGCTCATCTTAGTGCATGTGAGCGTGTTGCAATGATATCAGACGTTAGGAGGGAGGGAGAGGAGCCGGGGGGGGGGCGGTGAGGACGAGAGAAGATATGCGAACCATGCGGCATCGGCAGTGGGGGTCAGACGGAGCTTGGAGGAGGGGCGAGGGAGGGCATGCTGTGGGCAAGCGAGCGTGCATATGGATGCCCACGGTGTGCACTGCCCGCTAACTGTGTCCGTGGCGGTACACCGTGCCGGGCTTTTGCACGCTACCCCTTCCACTGCGCCCTCGAGTGCATGGAGAAGACGCAGCGACAAAGAAGGGGGAAGGGTAAGCACGGCACGCGGGGAGGAGTGTGGCGAGGGCGATGACGAGGCTGCCTTCACCTAGTCTCTTTCCTTTCCTCCTCTGCATCTGTGTGTGTGGGCAGTAGTGTATACGCAGCGTGGTCATGTAAGAAAGGACGGATGGTTGTCCACCTGGCGCGTATCAAGGAGGGTATGAGAGCGACCGTGTCTTCGAAGGCCCTCGCCCCCTTCCTCCTCATGGGCTCTTTCCTTCTGCTGAGTATGTGGCGCGCATCTAGTCTATGATGAACCTGATAAGGCCCCTGCCTCAGCTCGCGTAATAGTAGTGCTTTCGCGGGGGCGCGTCTATGTGCGGGGATTTCGCGCTTGCATGGCTGCCGGTGTGATTCGAGGGAACCGCAGCGGGATGCGCAGAGCGACGGGGGCACGAACGGAGTCTGCCGCACCTCTCCTTCCCGCTCGTTCCTCAGTAGTCGTCATCGTAGAGGGAGAGGACAACGTACTTGGCGACACCGACGATGACGCAGAAGCTGCGGGCACGACTCATGCTCACGCGCAGCGGCACGCCCTCCATCCCGGTCACTTCACACAGAGCGGCTCGCGCCGACGACGCTGCGGCCGCCGAAGAGTCCGCCGCATCGTCGCCATCGGCGTTGTCGCCGTCGTGCTCTTCCTCATCAACCATCAACAGGCGGCCACCGCCGTCGACGGTGGCGACAAAGAACGTTGCCGGCGCAGTCGACCTGCACCAGGCATCAGATCCGGCAGAGCGGCCAGCAGTGACGGTGTTTGGCTGACAGACCACAATGTGCCGATCCTCTTCAAGGTAGCCGTACCATGTGGCGCTGTAGACACAAGGTATTGCACAGCCGTGCTTGCCTGCCAGCTCCGCCTTGAGGCGAGATGTGATGAGATTCACGTCCACGTCTACCTTAAGGGATGCCTCCAGCACAGAACCGGAAGCTGCGGGTGAGTCGGCGGCGTTGTCGTCTCCACAATCACTGTCGCGGCGCACCACCAGCTTGTATGTGCCGATCTGCAGAGCCTGGATTGTATTGGTCGTCGCGGCAGTGGAGCGCAACACATGCACGTGGGCCCCTTCCGTGATGAGCGCGCAGCCGCACTCGTCGCGTGCCACATCAAGATTGCGTTCACCGAATGCGACGTCTTCCAGACCCGTTTCGTACAGCGGGTAATAGCCTTTCGCCGCCCCGTCTCCGTCACCACCCCCGCCACCGCCGTTGCCGGAGGCAGCAGTAAAGCTCTTCTCCTCGTCGTCATCCTCGTCGAGGCAGCGTCCTTGCTCGTCCTCTTCGACCCCTTCCACTACACAGCACAGGAGCTGCGACGCTGTTGAGGCGGAGGCGGCGCCGGTATCTTGCGCACCCGACAACACAACGCGGACTGGAAGAGAAGCCATGATCGACGCCGGCAACGGTGCGCAGTCCTGCACGCGGATGGCGAGCTGTGCGCAGAGGTGAATCACTGGATCGCCATCCGGGTGGGTCTCTTGCGTAGCAATGGACGAAAGGTAGCTCAATAAGGCCGGCTGGCGCGTCGCACTAAGCGGGACTTCGTCCAACACGGACGGTGGCTGTCGCGACGACGGTGGGCGGGCCATGTCAGCCGCTGCAGTAGACGGCGACGACACCGCCGACGACCTCTCCTGCTGATCCTCTTCCGCCTCCTCCAGTGCTCGCTCATCCGCCGCACCCATGGCGAAGCGGGAGCCGCGCCCCCAGTGACGCGACTGCTGCAGCACCCACAGCGCCAAGTCACGCGCGCCCTCCGCCTCCCTCGTGACGTGTCGCAGAAACGACTCGCAAAGCCGCCGCAGCGCGCCAATGTGCTGCGTAACCGTGTCCGGCTCGCGGAGGTGTGCGGCGTACGCCATGGCGACCTCACAACACCGGTAGCACACGTGCGTGATTTCGTAAATTGCGCGCTGCACTGCCGTAGCCATAACCTCGAGATCCTCCGTCACGGCGGTGCGCCTGAGCTGCTGCTTCGCGTATTTGTAGAGTGCCAAGGGATCCGGCTCCGTGAGTTGCGCCAGGACGGCGGAGGAGAGAAGAGGGGCGACAGCAGGGAGGCCGAGGTGTGCCCAGAGCCGACCCCGCAGCACTGCATGCCACTCGTGAGCGACCTTCTCGTACATCTCGCGCGTGATGCGGGTGCACTCGCGCACGTAGCACAATGCAAGCCAATGTGGAGCGGCCAGGGCGGAGAGGTTGTCGTGCAAGTCCACCTCCCATAGCGAATGTGCTGCGGGACCACTCGATGACGCGCCCGTAGCGGTCAGGTACAGGCGGTGCTGCTGCGCCACGGCAGGACGGACGCCGTTCGCGGCCGACTCACCAAAGCATACCCAGTCGGGTGGCCCAGTTCTTCTCTGTGCGCGTGTCTGTCTACCACCCAAAGTCGCACTAGGCATAGCGCACTGACGCACTTGCATGTCTTCAACGACGACATCCTCCCAGGAGGCCACGCGGCCGCTGGGCCCGCTGTCAGGCCGGGCGGGGAAGCCCGGCGGCAGCGACAGTGCTAGACGTCGCACCTCGTACAGACCGCCGATCAGGCAACGAAGAGCACCGTCGCAGCCAAGAACCATGAGCAGCGACACGGATCTGCTGCCGCTTCTCGCATCAGCAGGGTATCCGCCGCTCATCACTGCAGTTGAGGAGAGCAGATGGGCAGCGTCCCCCGCGCCGAGGAGAGAAAGGGGGGATCCTTGAGCAACTTCGTCGAGCAACGCAGCCGTCACGCCGGTTCGGACCGGCAGGCACCGTGTCTGCACGTCCACATGCATGGCGCTAACGTGTCTGGAGGAGAGTGAGTGCACCGCACACCAGCCCATGGCGAGCACAGGGCGGCCAGGCGGGAGCGTTGTGGGGACTCGCGGCACACTCGCCAAGGCGGGGGTCGAGCTGGAGCCGCCAGCGCCGTCGCCGCTTGCAGGGGCCGTGCCACCAGGGGTGAGGAAGCGCACCAAGGCGCCACCCTCTACATCCAGCACGAGCAGCAGCCCCGACGGCAGTGCAAGGGTGAACAGGCGTCCCGATGGCGACCAGCAGCAGCAGACGGAGTTGCCGTTGCGCCTCTCCCCATCATCGCCACTGCCCTTTAGCACGGACTGGAAGGGCTTCAGAGAGAAGCTGAAGACTGTGGTGAGCGTAGTGGAGCGGTAGACAGCGACGGCGCTCTGCGTGACGAGGCCGAAGAGGTTCGCGCACGGACACGCCGTGACGGCGAGAATCGGCTCCGCGGTCGACTTGGAGTGCAGGAGCTTCATCCCGGGGCGAGATTGGTGACTGGGAACCTTTGTTGGCAGGAGGGAGGACGAGGAGAACTTGGACAGCCTCACGTCGACTGAGATGCACCGCTGCTTTACGGCGGCCCTCCTTTCGCGGCTCTGCGTGTGCGCGTGCGCGTGTGAAGCGATGCGCAGAGCTCACAGCGTGACGAGGGCGAACAACGACGAAGAGAAGCAGGGTGGGAGAGAGAGGCGGGGAAGTAGGGGGTGGGGGCCATGTAATGATCCGTCCAATCAGATGCACAGCGCAGGGCGTGCTTGGTGAGTCGAATATGCATCTGCTGCTGCCGAGGCAGACATCGAGCATGGCTGTCGATACTCCCCTCCTTCCCATCATCGGCACTTTCGCGTGAGCGAGGCGCAGACTCAAGTTCCACAGACGCGAGAGAACCACAAAAACGGCGCAGCTGTGCTGCGCGAAGTTTGTGAAGGGGGGGGGTAACGGGATAGGCGGCGGTGAGAGGGGGGTTTAGTGCGCGTCGAGGTGTGGCTGTTGCGAGTGCGAACGTTTGCTAGCACGTGCTCCAGAGACGCGTTACTCGAGAGCTCTCATACGGGGCAGGGGAGAGCTGCGCTACGTGTGTGTCTGTGTGTGTCTGTGTGCCAGCCACGAGCGAGACAATTCCAGTGACTCCCTGAACGGCTCCGTTGGCGACTCTCGCGCCTTCCAGTAAGTCCAAATGCCTGTGCACTCCATGAGGCGACAACCACCACCACTCTCCGCGCCGTCAGTGGCGCCATGCTCGCCTGCTCCACTACCAACGTTTTCTGAGGTGAGCTTCGCCAGCATCTTTTCGCCAAAGAAGAAGCGCACCATGCGTTCCGCGTCGGCCTTACTCTTGAACTCGTAGTCCGTGCGCACCCACGTCCGTGTGAACCCGAAGCACTCTTCCAGCCGCTGCGTGTACGTGCTCTGCCGCGTCGGCTCTGCAGAGCCGTTGCCCAGGGTCTCTAGTATGACCACCGCCGCATCCGAGCGCGTGTTGTCGAGCAGGTTCAGCAGTGACTGCACAACCGTGTCTACGGCGGCGTGCCAGTGATCCTCGCCCCACTGCATTCGCATAACGTAGGAGAGAGACCACGCGCAAACAACGAGGGAGCAGCGGGGGTGTCGTGTCTGCGTGAGAAAGCCTGCCTGAATTGCCCGGAACGGTACAGGACGGATGCACAACTGTAACGCTGCTGCTGCTGCCGATTTCGTCGCCTCGCTCTCGTCCCCACCGCACAGCAACGCAGGCGGTGACGGCAGCGCGTGCGAGGGGGAGCTGGCAGCGTTGATTTCGCTTCTCTTCTCTGCCGACGCGGCCACGGGTAGGAGACTCACGGAGCGGTAGTGCCCGGACTGAGCAGCACTCCGCACGGTGTTTACCAGACAGCGCCGCAGCATCGACACCTCGCTGTCGTACGCGTAGATGGCCTGAACGGCGGGGTGCTGCGCCACCATGCTTTCGATGCGTCCTGTGCCGCACCCAAAGTCTGCCACGCGCACCCACGGCGGCGTGCGCTGCCCCGCAGCGTCCGCGGCAGCATCCGCTGGTACGACTGCTGCACCTGCCGTACGAGCAATGCGGCCCAGCACGTCCTTCAGCAGTGTGTGGCGCACGGCAGTGCAGTTGTGGTGGGCCATGAGCATATCGTAGGCCTCCGGGAAGCGGCGGTACATCTCAAGCGTGCCGACCTTGAAGGACGGCACAACGGAGGCCACATCAGCGGGCTTGGGTGGTGTGCCGTGATCCATCGACGGCCCGCCGGTGTCTGAAGGCGCCGCTGTGGCAGGAGCACTCGCACTCCATAAGGATTTCAGTTCTCTTTGGAGTCGCGCACTCAGAAGGGCATTGCTTGTGGGAATGACATCGAAGTCGACTGCGGCAGCTGCCGTTGTCGCTGCCTCAGAATTGCAGGGCGCCGCTGCGCTCTTCTCTGGGTCGAGCCTGGGCTTCTTCATGGGTGGCTCGGCTTTGGCGCTCGTGACCATCAGGTTTCAGCCGCTGATACAGCCAGCTGTCGAGGCTGCTGCGGTCCGGTGCGATGAAGCGTGCGCTGCCGATGAGGCAGCCGTCGACGTCGGCTGAGAATCCGCTTCCTGCGCGTCGAGCACAGCAGACACGCACGTGTATGCTGTGCGCAACGAGAGGGTGACCTTGGGGTGGGGTGGAAGAAGGAGCGTGCAATGACGAAAAGGAAGGCAGGTCATTGGCGGCGGTGCTGATAAGCATTGCGGAGACGAGGGGGAGGGAATGAACGAGAGGCAAGGTCGGCGGTGGAGAACGCAGGCCATGGCGACGATGACCGTCCGAGGGGAGAAGACGATTTAAGCTTTTTCTGCGTTGGGTGTTGGGCGAGGACCGGCGCCTCGGGAGTCTATGAAAGGGGGAGGAGGCGAGGTGAAGGAGCAAAACACCAAATAAAAAAAAGCGGTGCACAGAGACACACGCGGGTGCCACCGTCCATGCATGCTGCTGCGAGACCTTTCGAATCAGCGTCATCTCACACGGTGCAGCAGGGTGCGCTGCTTGCGCCACTCCAGCTCCTCCCGCTTCACCATCGCGTACAAGGCACGCTCGACGAGTTTGGCGTCAAAACCCATGCGTGCGAGCTCCGACAAGAGGCGATGATGCTCGACCGTGGCCCCGAGTGCGACGCGGCGGCGCAGCGCCTCCTCCACGCGCAGGACAAGCTCACTCTGGGCCTCCGTCAGGATTTGGTCCGCCACTCCGCTCTTGATGGCGTCGACGGTGGCGATTTTAAAGAGCTTGATGGCCTCTTCAGCATCGCTGCGGCTGGCGAGCACGTCAAGCCGCATCCGGGCCAGCGACTCTGTAATGCGCACGAGGCTCTCCAGTTGCCGGGCCGTGATCTGGATGATAGGCGTCTTGTTGCTGCTCGAGCTACCACCGCCCGCCGCGCTGCCGTTGCCGCTGCTCATGCCGCCAATTGTCGCGAGGGTTTGCTGATGTGCGTCTCGGCGCACCTGAACGTAGAAGTCGAGTAACACCTTCATTGCCTCCTCTGAGATGACCGGGCGGCAGGTGGCACGGGCGTAGGAGATGTATTTCGTAAAGAAGCAGCGCTCCACCACTTCGTCATGGCTATTCTGCGCTGCAGAAGCCGCCGCGCCACTACCAGCGGAGACGGACGCACCCGCACGACCACCGCCGCGTCGCCCGCCGCTGCCGTTGGCGCTCTTGTGGAGCGAGATGACGTGGTGAGCCAGCCGCTGATCCGTCTCCGGGTTTCGGGGATCAATCACCTTAAAGATGAGGTCGAAGCGGGACAGGATGGAGCTCTGGAAGTCCATCTGGTCCTCGTTGGAGCGCAGAGGGTCGTAGCTACCGAGCGTCGGGTTCGCAGCCGCCAGCACCGACGTGCGACTATTTAGCATGGTCGTCATATTCGCCTTGGCAATGGAGATGGTCTGCTGCTCCATCGCCTCGTGAATGGCCACCTGATCCTGCTCTCGCATCTTGTCAAACTCGTCAATGCACACGACGCCGCCGTCTGCCAGCACCATCGACCCCGCCTCGAGCACAAAGTCGCCGTTGCCGTTCGAGATGACCGACGCGGTGAGACCGGCGGCACTGCTGCCTTTGCCAGAGGTGTAGATGCCGATCGGGGCCACCTTCTCCACGAACTTCAGCAGCTGCGACTTGGCCGTCGACGGGTCACCAATGAAGAGGACGTTCATGTCACCGCGCAGGAAGTTGCTGCCGATGCGCTTGCGCGTGCCGCCGAACAGGAGGCACACAATCGCCTTCTTCTGATCCTCCAGGCCAAAGATGGCGGGGTCGATGCTGGCAGAGAGCTTCTGGAACACGTCCTCCTGCTTAGCAAAGGCCTTGAAGGACGCCTCTTCCTCGGGCTGCCACGTCATGGTTGAGCGAGATCGCACACGAGAGGAGAAGTTCTGGTTCACGCTCACCACCGCGCAGCTGGCATCCTGCGTAGTGCGGAACATGAGGCCGACACAGCGCAGGTACTGCGCACGCAAGCCGGCCGCCGCGCGACCACGGCCTCCGCCGCGCGCGCTGTCGAAGCCACCGCGCTTCTCCTGCACCGAGACGACACCAACGATCTGGACGCGGGAGCCAGGGCTGATGCGATCAACTAAGTAGCGATCCACAACCACCGTTAGGTGTCGCGGCAGTTCACCGGTCGGCACGTCCTCGGGCAGCTCCTGCAGCTTGATGATCTGCTGGTCCTCGTACTCGCACTCCATTGGCAGAAGCACGTAGGGGTTCGGCCGGCACTTGCTGGAGGACGTACCTCCGCCACCACCGGCCCCACCGCGGCCGCTGTTTTCCATGCACTGCGGCGGCAGATCGATCGACCGCCCGCCGTTGATGTAGGCTTTGCTTCGACAGCTCGTGCATTGGATAGCTGCCCGGACACAGCGAGCATGTGTGGAGCTGGACTTGACGACAATGCCGCTCACACTGACCAGCTGCGCCACGGCGGCCTGGGCGAGGTTGCGCAGCGCCATCGGCGGCACGCCCCAGAAGAGCTGCACCTGAATCGTCGTCTCGCGACTGTAGGCAGGGAACAGCTTGCGCTCCTGCGCTAGCTCCCACACCGCGTGTTCCATCAGCGGCAGTGCGCGGGTGGGGTTATGCTGCACCGCTCCAAAGAGGACGCCGCTGAACTGTTGGAGGTGCAGCATCTGGAACTCCACGTAGTGCAGCCCAGCCGACAAGTTGCTCCGCAGCATGTCCATGTATAGGAACTCGTGATGGATGCGAAACTGAGTCACGAACTCCTTGGCGAGGAGGCGGATGTCCGTGCCCGCCTCGCTGTCGCCATCCACGCTGCCGCTGGCATTGTAACCGTCACCAGACAGCGCGCCGCTGCCGTGGAAGTTCGTGACGTGCACGGTGCCAAGGTCTGACTGCATCCTGACAGTTTCATCGACGCCCTTCCAGGAGGGGGGGGGGCGTGGGCAGGGTGGGAGTGTAGGGAGGTGGCAAGGGCGTCAGATGTATGTGCGTGTGACTCTCTTGCCGTGCTATTTCGATGTATGTACTTGTATGATGTCGCTGACACGTCGTCTGCAGCGCCTCCGTCAATGAGGCCTTCGAGCGTACTCGGCGACCGATCCCTCCACACCTCTCCTTTGAGTGTTCGCAGGCCGCTCTTGCACGTATGCCCACGTGCGCGCACGTGTGCGTAGATTTGGGCCACGGGGAGGTTGGTGGATGCCGTGATGAGGCGAGAGGAGGACAAGAGGGGAAAGAATACATGCACAGAGAGAGGGCCGTGCTTGTGTGCGTAACACCGCTGGGTGGGTGGAGAGAGAGAGAGAGTCGCGGCGAGGGGGCTAAGAGCGAGCGGGCACGAGAACGGGTCACGAAAATCCTAGTTGCTGCATCTGCGGCGCCGCCACGGTGAGGCCAGACGACACGACTGCGCTTCGCCGTATATCACCCTCCATTCTCCTTCCCGTTTCTTAACTGCCTTGAGCCTTCGTGCCCTAACTCCGCGAGACGCGCCTGCAACTCTGGCGCCCTTGGAAAAGGCTTAGCGGACGCATACACACGTTCCTTTGCTTTGCGAGTATGATGTGCTCTCCGAGCATCTGCCACTTCTCTGCCAATCCTTGTCTTCCCTCCGTTCTCCCCCTCGCACAGAGGGCAGGAGGGAGAGAGGGAGGGGGAGGGGGAGAATGCACCGCCGCCACCACCGCCGACAACTGACGCAAGCCCAAGCACAAGGAGAAAGACAGGCGCACAGGGGTTTGCGCACACCTGCACAGGCACAGACATGCGCATCGGAGCCGCTCCCGCCGCTTCCCCGCACACTCTTTTGAGTCCTTTACCCCCATAATGCAAAACCCTTTTACCACCTCCACAGAGACCCAAGGGGTGCTTGTCGCACGCCATCACCCGCCCTCCCCCAACTCCGCGGTGGATGTCATGCGACGGCTGCAGCGTCGGCGAGCGTCTTGAGCGGATAGGCGTCGAACGGCGTCTTGGCGCTTAGAATCAGGTAGTCGTGGTCCAGCACACCGTTTATCTGCTTCTCTACGAGCAGCGGCAGCAGCCACACGACCCCCGCGTCCACCGCCGAGTAGGGGAGGCGGTGGTATCGCACCATCTCCGACACGCTTAGACGACTCTCGCACCCGTGAGTCAGGTAGAACTTCACGACCATCAGCAGCGCGAGTCGCTGACGCGCCAGACACAGGACGTTGTGTACGCCGATCTCCACAAAGAAAGGCCCATGCATCGAAAGCGCCGCGTCGAGGAGGTCTAGACGCGACGTCTTGAGCGCGTTCACAACATCGGTGAGCGCCGGGACGTCGAGGGCGAGCCAATCTTCGTCCGGCGGCAGCCGTCCCAGCGCCAGCTCCGTTGCCAGCAATTTCACCAGCAACACACGCCTGTTGTTCCATGTGGCGTTGGGCGGGTACACGACGGTCGCCTTCGCCAACAGCTCAGCGGCCTCCTCGACGAGCGACATGCGGAGCGGCTGCCGGAGGAGTGCGCAGGCGCGCCGGTAGTACAGCATGCACCGCTCCGCCAGCGCGGACGGGAAGCACTCGTGAAACGCCGAGATGAAGAGCTCTACGTCGTCGTTCTTCGGGGCATCTGCGGCGATCATCTCAACGATGAGATAGGCAAAACTGTGCAGGAGGCTCTCCTTTTCTTTGGAGTCGTACGTCAGCAGCCAGCGCGGCGCCTCGCCAGGCGTGCTAAGCGGCTGCACGGCCGACGTCTTTACTCGCCTGTTGAGAACTGCAAACAGCTTCGAAGTGACCGTGTTCAGGTTCGACTGCACCGTTGCGACGCCGCGCGCGTTGGCTTCATCAAAGACGCTGCGCACCCGCCGCAGCACCACCGGGATGACACTGTACGGCGGGGCATCGGCCTCGCCGCCGCGCTGGAAAAGCGTCTGCAGCAGCTCGCTGAGCTCGTTGGCGTAGTGGCAGGCGTCGGTGAGCGCCTCGGTGGGGTGGGCTCGCAGGCCCGCTTTGTAGGCTGCCAAATCCGTCACGGAGGCGGACGCCGATGACGATGCCGCGTATCGGCCCGATTTGCTGGACTGCAGCGTGGACAGAATGGTGTTCAGGTACGTGCCGAGAGTGAAGAGCGCGATCCACATCTCGCCCGGAAAGGCGGAGCCGCCGCCTTCAGAGCTTTGGGTGCCACGGCCAGATATCACCGGCCTCACCTGCCCGTTCCAGAGGGCGAGCATCTCGCCAGCGGTATTGCCGAAGTTGCCGTGCACGCCCTCGATGCCGACAACGCCGAAAAAGGCTTGCTCGAGGGTCTTGGCGACGCCCTCTTCCCTGCTGGAGCCCGCAGCACCACCACCGCGGCCTCCCAAGGCCGGCGCGGAGGCAAGTTGCATGAGGAAGGACTTGCACACACGGGCGGCGATGCACAGCTTCTTCTCATCTGCGGGCAGTGGTGGAATGGGGAGCTTGCCCAGCTGCGACAGGGCCGTTGGCGGCTTCTGCGTGTGCGTTGTCGACGGCGCCGGCCGGCATTGCCCATGGCGCGGTGCTGGTATCTCAAGGCGGGAGCCTTGCGCGGACGGCGAAGCGGTCGCCGCGAGGCTGCTGGGGTGGGGGCGAGCAGGACCGCCACTGCCGCTGCCGTCATCTTCAGCAGCATCGCTTCGAGGTGTGGAGCGACCTCGGCGTCGCCCCGCAGCAGCATCACCACCACCATCTGCGCGGCTGCCAAATGACCTGGATGGCGCTGGCGGCGGCACTTTCCCAGAGGCAGCGGAAGCGCCAAAGGAAGACGCGGGCGCCCGCACAGGAGTGGCGGCTGCTGCCGTAAACACTGAACCAACGCCAACCCCAGGGCCTGATCCAGAGGCTGCCGAGCCAAAGGCGGATGCGGTGGTAGCCGGTTTGGACGCCGCACCGGCTGAGGGCGGCGAGGGGGCAAACGGGCTTGCATGGAAGCTCGCGGGCACGTGGCTGCCGCCGCGCGGTGCCGCTTGCTGCCCGAACGGAGTGGCAGACGGTGTCGGTCCCGGCGCTACTGGCGACACCGCTCCAAAGGCGGAGAAGATCGGCGCCGCCGTCGTTGGCGGTGGCGCGCCGAAGCTGCTGTGAAGCTCACCGAAGACGCTTCCGCTCCTGTTCGCGCCGGTCGCAGTACTTTTCGCCGCCGCCGGAGGAGGAGACGCAGCTGGTGTGATAGTGGACGGGGCCGTCACCGCTGCAGCCGAAGTCTTACCGAACACAGACCCGCCAAATGCACTCGATGGCGGCACCGCTGCAGGAGCGAGCGAAGCAGGCCCTGCCGCCGCCGCCGCAGCGCTGCCTCTGAGCAGGCTGCCCTTGACGGCGGCATTCGCCGGCGTTGCCTCGCGGAAAGGTGGAGTCGCAGCGCCCCTATCCAGCGGCGCTGCGGACGCGCTGACACTCGGCACGGACGTGCCGAAAACGGAAGAGGTCGGCGGAAGTGGCGGGGGGCCACCGGCAGCGTTGCCGCCTTTGCCGCTGATGTCGACAGCTGCGAAAGCCGAGCCAAGGATGAACCCTTTAGCGTCGCTGGAACCTGGTGTGCTCTGTGGAGTTGCAGGCGGCAGGACTGGGGCGGCCGTGGCCAACACGTTCCCACTTGTGTGACTCTTGTTGTTGTCACTGTTGCGCGCCGCACTTGCAACGTCAGGGAAGACCGGCAAGGGTCGAGGGCTGCTTCCAGCGCCGGCACTGCCACGATCCAAGAACGGTGTTGTTGGCGCGGGTGTGGAGGAGAGGGCGGAGGTGGAGCCCAGCCATGGCAGCGACTCTTGGCTGCGCTGGTGTGAAGAGTGAGGCACGGGCAGAGATGGGCGACTATCAGCGCCGCCCTTGGCACCGCTCTCCTTGCTATTGCCGCTGCTGCGTCCTTGGCCCCCTCGTGGAGCGGTGAACGACAGATTTGCACGGCTTTGCGCACTGCCGCCGCCGCCACCCAAGATGCCTCCGCCACTCGACGTGGGCATCGACGATTGCGGTGGCGCCGCAAAGACCGGAACCGCAGACAACGGCGTCGTGGCAAACGACCCCGGCAGCGACAGCATCGCGGCAGCAGGCGCAGCGACCATGGGAGAGGCGCCTGACGAATGGGAAAGCAGTGGCGCGCCGGTGCCGAAGACGGGCATTGCGGAGAGCGGCAGAGCTGACCCGCTCATGGGCAGCACGCCGCGTTGCGGACCGCTCACGTTGGCCTTGCCCTCGTGGCTGGCGGTGTTGCTCTTGCCCTCACCGACCTTGAAAGCGACTGCACCGCCAAGCACCGGCGGTGGTACCGCCTGACTGCCCCCTCCGAACGGCGAATAGCTTCCTGGCTGAACATCGAAGTGGTCGTGAAGTACACCAGTGTTGCCGCTACTGCCGACGACCCCGCTCATCAGCGCCGGCCCGCCAGCTGCGTGGAAAGCAGCGTTGGAGGGGGTACTCAGCACACCGCCACCTCTGCCAGGTGCGTCGATCAGGGGAGGTGCACCACTGCCGGCGGCGCCGCCGACGCTGCCAAAGCTGAACATGCAGTGACAAGGGAAGAAGGAAACAAGAAAGGGCGGAGAACAGCTGCGCGGGTCAGCGCACGTGTGGGTGGGCGGGCACACACACACACACACACACAGAGAGGAGGAGGAGGAGGAGGGGGCGAGGTAGCAAAACGACACGGCACAGGTGAGACACATGCACACATACGCTAAACACAAAACCCCCGCACGCATACACGCGCATGCGGCCAACCAGAGGGCATCATCAGAGTAGATGGCTATGCTGGGGAGACGAGGCGTGACAAGGTACAGTAGGCCTTCTTAAGGGAGCGTTGGGGAGGAGTGTGCAAGGGGGTGGGGAGGGTACGACGTGATCCGTGCGCTTACCCCGCACAGAGACCCAGGAACACAACTAACTCGCACGTACACACACACACACACGCATGCGCGGGCATGGGAGCATCCTTGAGCAGACGACTTGGTGGAAGTCAGAGGAGGGAGAAGAACATATAAAGATACAAGGCGGATACCCACACAAACACACAGAGAGAAAGACAGATACGATCTACGAGGGAGAGGGAGCATAGGAGAGACGACCACGAGCACGTGCCGTGGGGTAGGCACACAGTGCCATGAGCACACACACACACACACTTACGCATACAGATACAGATGCAGGATGCATACCGAGAGAGAGACACCCAAGTGAGGAGTGTGCCGTTGTGAACGACCGACGCGCACAGGAGAAGAGGGTGGTGGCCGCGTGGAGATGGGTGTGCATGTACGCAAGATTCGTTGATGCGGATCTGCGCCAGTGTACGTGCACAGCTGTTGCGGCGCGCCCCACCCCTCCCTCCCTCTACCCCCTTCACAGACTCCAAAAGCGTCAGCCCCCTGTGGGGCGGAACTCAGCCAGTTCGCCCAAACAGTGCCCGACCCGCGCGGACACCGGCAGGGGTACGGCCAGCCGCAGCACTCGCGCCTGGTCCTCGAGGATGCGCTGCACTCCTCGCACCACCTCCTCGATCGCAACCCGCGGAACGGCATAGACGAGCTCGTCGTGAATGCTCATTACCAGTGCGAGCGGTGCAGCAGGGAGGTAAGGCAGAAAGCTGTGACGCTGCTGGTGAACGGCCCGCATGGCACTGTGCAGCACGTCGGCCGCGCCGCCTTGCACGGCCTGCGCAATGGCTCGCTGCCTCCGCCGGTTCGCGTCCTTCTCGGCGATGAGGGACTTGCGGCCGGACAGCGTCTCCACCGCGAAGGAGCGCAGCGCTTCTTGTCGAGTCTCGCGAAGATAATTCTCGATGCGCGGGTAGACGCGGTGGAAACGCCTGAGAAGATCACGTGCAGCCATCGGCGCCGGCGCGGACGAGGCGGCTTCTCCTCGGTGCTGCTGCTGTTCTGATGTTGCAAACTCCTCGTTGATCTTCTTGATGCGCACATCCATCGACTCCGGCCCCATGCCGTACAGGAGGCCATACACAATCACCTTCACGGCTTGCCGCTGCTGTGGGCGCACGTGGTCGATGGATGGCAGGCGCAGAACACTGGCTGTCACGAGCGCCAAAACATCTACGTTGGCAGACAGGTGCTCCTGCAGAGCAGCGTCGCCGCTGAGGTGGGCGAGCAGGCGCAGCTCCAGCTGGTTGAAGTCGAACGAGGCGAGTAAACAACCAGGAGGGGCGCAGTAGAGGTGCCGCAGCGTCCATTGCGGGTTCTCGGGAAAGAGAGGAAACTGTACCGACGAGGCTTGATCGACCGCAGCGGCCTCCGCGAGCGACAGCCACCGATCAACATCTTCCTCCGTCGGCGGGTCGACATAGCCGTAGGGTCGCAGGGACTCATCGCCGCCGCTGTTGCGGCTCGGCGTGGCGGAAAGCGCGTGAATCGGGAACGTCGTGCGAGGCGGCTGCTTCGGCAAGTTCTGCACATTTGGCAGCGCTGAAAAGATGCGGCCAGTCGACTTGTTGTGCAGCACCCAGTTTGGATGCATCGAGTAGCACACCCGAGACACCTGCGCCGTCGACGCATCCGACACTGCAGGGCCGTCCTCCACTGCTGAGTCGCGCGGCTTCTCCAGCACGCACACGTGCAGTTTATCTGCGACCTTTCGGAACATGTCATGCAGCCGGTTTCTAGTCGTAGCCCGATCTAGGTACGCCATCCACACGCACACAAGCTGGCATCCCAGTCGAAGTTGTTCAGCCCGCGCGCAGCTGCTCTGCTTCGCCTGCGCAGCCAGGAGACGTAGGTAGTGGGCGTTCACTGCTCGCGGCATCTCGGGCGTCGTTGCAGCGGCTGTAAGCCGAGCCAAGCACTTATAGACCATCTCAATACTCCACTGACGACCTTCAGCCTTCTCTGCGATGGCCGACGGCACAGCAGGCTCCGTGGCTGCCAGAACGGCTACCGCGACGCGCAGCCCCAGGTCTTCGATGGCGGCCATTTGCACGTCCAAGGCGGTCAGCATTCCATGCGCCACTGTGTCGTTCACAAAGACGCCGTGGTACGCCATGAGCTCGCAGAGGAAATCCGCGTAGGTGCGCAGCGCGCACAACTCGGACGGGGAGAAGCGGTACCGTACTGCCGAGACGGGCGACGCTATGGCGTCGCCACCGCAGCGCGAGGTTGCCAGTGACAGAGCGGCTATTCCAGCACTCGGTGCAGCCACGCCGGTCGCGCCCGGGTCGACTACGTCAAGCAGCCTCGACAACACATGGACGTAGAACAGTGTTATCGTCCTCAGCCCGTGATAGACGTCGGCGAGGGCCGGCGCGTTCGCGCAAGAAGATGAGGAGAGAGAGGGGCCGCTGTCGTACCGGCGGCGACGATGCCGCTGACGAGAACGCAAGAGACGGCGCTTCACACCGACTGCTCGGGCAGCTGAATCAAAGTCGGCGCCGCTCGCATTGCGGCTGTTGCCGCCGAGGGGCTGCTCGGCCAAAGGTCGAATGCGCTGAAGAAGCTGCACCGCATCTGCCGGTTCGTCCTCCGCCGTCCCGTCTGCTGCCACCGCTCGCGCGTCGCCGCCTTCGCGACGCGCGTCATCTCCACCATCCTCCTTGTCGCCGGCGCCGTCGCTGCCGTCCGTGCTCGCCTCCTGCACACTGTCGAGCTCGGAGTCACTTTCGCTCCCCACAGGCCGGGTTGCATGAAGTGGCTGCTTCTGTGCCATCGACTGCGTCTCCTCGTGGAGCAGCTGCCGCGCTTCGGAGGGAAGCACCGCCGTGATATCGGACAACGATGCGACACCTTCTATCGGCAGATGAAAGAGCAGAGCGAGGGAGGGCCGCAACTGCTGCCCCAGCGCCGCCCACGTCGGCAGGTCGACGACGCTGCTCAGCTCCACTCGGTCCGTCCCCAGAAACAGAAAAAGAAGGCGGTAGAGGAGGCGGCTGTGAAGGAGGAGCTTCGTCACCTGCGGCGCTCGCAGCAGCTGGGCGAGGAGGGGCAAAACGGGGTAGTTGCTAGCGGGGTCCATCGTATAGAGCACTGAGGAGTTCGACAGCACCGCGGCACCATGTGCTGGTTGCGGGTGGCCGTCGTCATCCATGCCACCTCCCGACGCCTCCGAGTGATTCACGCGCATGTCTGCCCCGCCGCCGGCGTTGCAGAGGAGAAAGAATGGCTGCACGCTACTCAGAGCTTCCCGCAGCGCACCCGTGCTTTGCCGCTCGTACGCCTGCAGCGCTGCCTCGAACTGCTGTGGCTGCTGCGAAAGGCGCGTGTGCCCCTGCAGCTGCACATCCACCGCGACCGGGCCGAGACGGCCAGCGAGAAGGGAGTCGAAGAGGGGCACTGCGTCGGCAACCACGAGACGACGCGGACCCGTGCCCCAGGAAAGGTGAGGAAGCGGTGCTGGATGCTCGGTGCCAGGTGTAGGAGGCGCATCCGCTGTCTTTCTGGATCCACTCGTATCACCACCAAGTCGCATCTCGCCTGGCGGCGGTGGTGGTGGTTTCGTCGCCACGGTCTGCACAAGAAAAGTTGAGGGGGCTTCTGCCGCGGAAGCGCCGGCGGCGGCTGACACTTCCGGAGTGGCTGTTTCCTGCTGTGTTGATGCACCTCCGTGCCACGGCTGCTGCTTCAGCTGCTCCTCCGGAGGTGGCCGTGAGGCAAGGTCCACCGAAGGTTCTCTCTTGGTTTCCGCTACGGGGGTTGCCGCAGCGGCGGTCGTGGAGCTGGAGGATGCGGAGGCGCGGTCGGCATTCGTTGAGCTGCGTGACACCGGTGCAGCGCACGCGGCTTCTAACCAGAACAGCAGCGCCGATTCCTGCCGCGTGCGGCCTCTGTGCGACTGCGGCTCTGCCGGCGGTGGGGATGGTGCGACTTCCGTCGTCAACGCCGGTGGCACCAGCGCGTGTGTCGCTGACCCTCTTCGCGCGGATTTGGGTGGCATCGAAGATAGAGAAGAATAAAGGGTGTCAACGCAGCAGAGGAAGTAGGAAGATATGCGATGGATGCGCGGTATGTGCGCGCATGTGGGTATGCGGCGGTGATGGACGTCAGCGACAGAAACAGTGACGAGCAGCACACAAGTCTGCTACACAAGACAGCACTCAACAGGTGCAGCCTACATGCAGACGCTCACACATTCAGTCGCGTTGTTCGGGAGGAGGAAGAGGAATGGTGTGTGTGGGGGGGGGGGAGGGGGACAAGATCGCACGCCCCCGAGCTCAATGCTAGTTCAGTCCTTCGCTGCTGTCGTGGTGGTCCAGTCCCCCAAAGAAAAAAAAACTCGTATTCGTGTGTGTGTGCAGAGTAAGACCGGGGAGATATGAGGATGAAGATGAGGATTAGGTACGTGAAGGGTGTGTCCCATACGACACGAGGAGGGCACGGGAAGAGGAGGAGGAAGATATCCGCAAGAGAGCATGTAGCAGATCATGGGAGAGCGCGGGCGTAGCGCACGTCAGCTCCCTATGTGCCCTTGCTGGAGTTCATCGCTGTGTGAGGCAGGAACTCTGTTCCATCCACGTGTACACACGTGCATACGCGCATACTTACCGCACATAGCGCGTTCTGACGGGCTTGGCTGCCGTCTCTGCAGGCATCACCTTGCGTCTCCTCGTGCACCCGAATATGTGTCCGTGTGTGTGTGTGTGTGTGTGTGTGTGCATGTGCGCACATGACGGGCAGGATGGTGTGAGAGTGAGAAAGCACGTGACGAGAAGCAACAGTTCGATGAGAGAGGGGGGCGCGCAGATAAGCTATAAGACAGCGATACCTACGTATATATCTATATGCGCATATAGATAACTATGCAGACATATATAGGCAGGGGACGAGACTGGAAGGTGAGGTCAGGTGTAAGGCGGCGCTCTCTCTCCATGCACTCGCAGACACTCACCCCACTCTCCACTGCCGCGCACAACGGATGTTGAAAGAGACCACAGAAGCACTGGGGGGAGAGGCGAAGCACCGAAAGAAGAATAGCAGACGTGGATAGGACAAGCCTTTACCTCCCCCCTCAGAGAGGGAGGAAGGCATCGCATCCACGTGGCCACGCAAACACAAGACCAAGACACTGGCACAGCAGGAGAGGGGCGGCGAGAGAGAAGGGTGATACGTGGATGGAGTGCTTGGGGCTGCGGTGAGACGGTTTAAAGGTGTGGGGTGAGGGAGATGGGGACCCCTCATCCCTAACCCCCCATTCCCATGCCTTCACACACATGCACCGACGCACTTGCACCGGAAAGAACATACTCGAGCCAGAGCCGTGGAAGCAAGCAACCAGCAAAGGAAAGGGGTGGCCGACAGGCCGCGCCGACGGGGTGGGAAGGATGCCTCCCCCTTCTCTCCAACTTCGCTTCCAAACCCCGCCCGCAGGCACACATGCATGCGCATTTGCCAGCAACCTAAAAACGAGAAGCAGCATCATGCGACCAGCAACAAAAACTAAGCGAGAAACTCAAGTGGGAAGGGGGCACACCGACTGAGGGAGACGAAGGAAGTGGATACCCCGTAGGTCATGCCACCGACACACACACACACACACACACACTGAGAGAGAGAGTGGTGTACACCCCCCTAAACCATCAAGGCGGGGTGGAGGAAGGAAGCCCGCCCTCTCCTCCTCCTCCTCCTCCTGATGGTCACCGACACCCCATTCTCTCTGGCTACACGTGTTGGTCTCTGGTTCACTTCTTCCGCCCTTCACGTCACATTGAATAAAGCGCGTGTGCCCTTGTCCATGCAGCCCCTCAGTACTTCACCACTACCTCCGCCGGCTGCATGGCACGATTGATGTTGTAGTCGTCATCGGCGTCGCTGGCTAATAGCTCGAACTGCACCCTCCGCGGAGACGCCGCGGCGCCGGGGCGACTTGGCAGCACAAAGATGCCGCTTGCACGGTTGCTGCGGTCAATCGAAACGCGACAGCGACCGCATGTTGCCACGCGCAAGAAAACGTTCAGGATGCTGCACCAGAAGCGGTAGTTGGGCAGCACCTCTGGGCAGTGGTGCAGACCGCTGTGGTAGCGGACGGCGATGCCAATGGCTAAGTAGAGCGTGCTGAGGCACCCCATCACGATCAACGCAATCAACCACCCGTTCATCCTTCTGCTGTGGGAGGTGACGCTGCAGCTACGAAGGCGGTGTGTGTGCGTAGTGGGGGGAGAGAGAGGCGGTGGGTGGAAACGGGCGTTCTCTAATGACGATGATGTACAGGTCCACGGGAGGGAGCCCACGACTTTTTGTACGGTAATGTTGGTGCAGGGACGATGAGTTCTGCGCGCGCGTGTGTGCTGCTGGCTCAGATGTGGCAGTGCCCGAGCGAGCGAGGAAGGAGAGAGAGAGACATGAGTGGGCGCGTGTGTGTTGGAAGGTAGAGGGTTTCTGCCAGAAGGCGAAGGACAGCGGCCATCGAGACATTTCAAAAAGAGGGTGGAGATTGGGGCAGGTAAAAGGGAAGAGCTCTCCACTTCCTGGAGCTGAAGGCTCTCCGCAGCGAAGAGGGGGTGTCCAGGGGAGGAACACCCGTGGACGCGTGCTTTCCATGACCCTTTCATCAACACCACGCTATGACAGCTGCGTGCACCGACACGCCCACGGAGATTCACGCGCCTGTGTGTATGTGTGTGTGTGTGTGTGTGTGTGCGTGTGCGTGAAGCTTGTAGGCGAGAGGTGCTCTGTGGCGGGTACTTGACTAAGCGGCAGCGGCAAGGGCAATGAGGATGACGACCATGGCCGTGCATGTGCAGGGCCATGTACACACACATATATATATATGTGCGCGTGTATGCTGATATGATAAAATGAAAGCGGAAGGGAGAGGGCAGCACACGCTCGGGGAGCAACCGTTGGGGAGATAAGGGCCAGCAGATTTCTCCCACGACATACACTTCCCTCCCACACACGCAACACGCTCACGCTGCGCGCATTGCACCGGCGGCGCTTCAGTGTCGCCGCACCCGAGCGGACACACAAACGAAGGGGGAGAGGAGAGACAAGGCACACGGGATGTGGGGCTGAACCAGGAAGGAATAGTTGCCAAGAGCAAGTCGTCGACACGCACACAAGCGCCCGAACTATTCTCGCCTGCGGAGAGAGGTGCACGAGGAGAGGCAAGCGCGAGCTGTTAGCGTGACGCGCGCGCGTGCTCTTGGCTAGAAGACTGCACAGAAGCGGAAAACAAACAAACGAAAAGGGCAACAGCGACACGAATACAGGAGATGCCGCATCATCAGCCGTGTGCGCACTGCGTGCCATCTCCCCTTGGCGCGATGGAGCACCTCACCCCAGTATCTTCATTTTATGCATGAACATTTGCAGGCGGACGAAGGTGCCGAGTATCATGAGGACGCCGAGGCCTAAGAAGATGTAGACAGGTATCCACGAGAGGCGCTCTGCCTCCATGAGCGAGTAGCGGATGTCCTCATCGGCGCGGGTGAGGGAGACGAAGCACATGCGCATGGAGGCAAATGTTTCGTAGATGTACTGCATCTGCTGCATAGATCCGCTACCCTTGCCGGCACCAAGCGTGATTGGGCTGCTCGTGCTGTAGCTCTGCTTCTTCATGCGCGTCAGCTCGGCATCCTCGGCATCAACGATGTCGAGCGTCACATTCGTGGAGACCGCCGCTTTCGCCGCCTTCTCGGACGTGTGAAAGCAAATGGAGATGAGGCTGTCTTTGCCCACAGAGACGATCTCCTTCGCGTCCGGCTTCGCGAGCTCGTGCTCCATCAGCACGCGGCCGCCGCGCGACGTGACTGCGACGGAGACAAAGGGTGTGAGGCTGCGCATCATGCGATACCGCAGCTCGTAGCGACCACCCTCCGGCTGCTCACTCGTGAAGCATTTCACCTTCCCCGGTACTACGCTGAACCTAAACGCCTGCGCGCCGGTGCTGCAGCCACCGGCGAGGATGTTCACAAGCACAAGCGCGATCAAGACGCACAGGCACGCCGGCCGAGGCATTTTCGATGATGGAGGCCGGCGGTGCGTGTGTAAGGAGATGAGGAAGTCAAGTGTGATAGTGGAAGATGGGTGGGTGTGTGGTGGTGGTGGGGGGGGGCGGGAGAAGAACGGCGCACCTTCTAAAGCGAGTGGGCAAGCAAGAGAGATGGGGGACTTGAGAGAGATGCGAGATGTGTGAGCACGTGGAGAAGCACATAGGGCCACCCCCCTCCGCCTCAGCTGCTGTCCGTGTGAGTAGGTGCTGTGACAGGAAGAGGAGCTTCACTGCATTCGTTGTCCCCCTCCCCCTCCCTCCCAAAGATTCTCGTCCTTCCGCTTTTCTTCCACGTCAGAGCGCTCTGCCGCACGACGAGCTGCGGCTCTGCTTTTCAACGCCTCCGCTGCCTGACGTGCAGCAACGCACAATCCGACCCTATTCAAGAGCGTCACCCTCACGTTTCTGTGCTGAGCCGCCCGCTTAGACAACCAGCTGTGTGTGTGTGTGTGTGCGTGCGCGTATGCCTTCTCTTCGCGTACATACTCTCACTCTCCCACACCCACACCCACCCACATACACACACACACACACAAAACATATATATATACCCACACAAGCGCAGACGAAGCGAGTCAGCATGCAAGCTAATGTTGACGGAGCCTACAACTGCGCCTGCTGTTGCATCACGCGCCGCGTCCAGCGGTCCGTCACCCGCTCCGTCGTCTCCTCATCCACCTCCTTGCCACACAGCTGGTCGAAGACGAAGTCGCTCTCATCTAGCACCGGCACCTCGCAGTAGATGACGCCGCACACATCGTGCAGGGCAGCCACGCTCGACTCCACATCCGCCTCGTCATTTCTTTCGCTGTACCCCTGACAGTGCGACTGCAGCTTGCGGACCGGCTTTTCACGCTGGCTGCCCTCGCTGTCGCTCAGGACGGTGGGGTCTGTCCCAGAGGACGCTGTCGTGGTCATGTGCCGGTGAAGTTGTTCCTGTAGAAAGTAGCCGTGAGCGAGGATGACTGCGTCCGCGTCTGCCGCGGCGTCGACCTCGCCGTGCTCTTCCCCTGGCAGGTACACCTCCAAGAGCGTGCGCGCTTGCACAGGAAGGCGTGCGTATCGCGTCACACGACGCCGCTCTGCATCGGGCCGGCTCCCGGGCCCGTCGCCAAGCCGTGGCGACTCATCGGTGCCGCTACGGTGGAGCAGCATTTCTTTGGCTTGCACGAGAGAGCCAAGCTCCACATCCGCCTCCGACTTTCCCAGTGCCCGTGCAACCCACCGACGCACGTCGCGTTTGCACGCCACGACATCTCTGGCTGTGTCGGCGAATCCGAGCACACAGCACGGCGTGCGACTGCCGAAAAGCGGTCCGAGCGCGTACTCCCGGATGATGCGCTCTCGCACACTCGGCACAGGACTGGACTGGAACGGAGACGCGGTCGCTCCTTCCGGCACCAGGTTCTCCGGGTATGGCCAGTAGTATGTGCGCCGGGCTGTGGAGAGTGAGAATGGCAAGGCAGAGACGGCGGGGGCGACGGTGTGCGTCGTTGTCACAGACACACCAGCCAAGCGGCGGCGCCGACGCCATCCAGCCGCGCCGGCTGCAGCAAAATGGTAAGCTCGTGATCCACAGTGAGAACCGCAAAGTGGCACCGCCGTGCTCGGAGCCAGGCGAGTCGGTGCAGCTCGCATGCTGAGGCTGGCCCCTACCGGTAATAGGCGAGTTGAGGCGATGCTTGTGTGTACGCGTGTCTCGCTGTGTGCTGGAGAAGCGTTACGAGTACGCTTGTTGGACGTTGTTTGCTTGAGAGAGGAGGGAGGGGAAGACACAAGAAAAGGGGCGGGGATGCGAACACATGCGGAGCGCTGCTGCTGCTGCTGCTGCTCCTGATGATGGTAGCGCCGGCATCCAGGTGCGCAGTCCTCTGCTGTCCTTCTTCGATGCTCGTCGCGTTCTTTCGCCTGCGTGCATTTGGCGTATTTTCTAACATGTACGCACAGGCACAGGCGCACACCGAGTGGAGACCCAACCGCAGACGGGCGGGGGGGTCCGGTGGTGAAATACGACCTGGCCAGAAGTGCTCGAGGTCATTGTACCTCCCCTGCTACTCGCCCCTCATGCATGCGTCCGTGGCGTGCTTCCGCTGCACAGCGGCGAAGAAATGAGGTGAGGCCGAGTAAAACTAGAAAGAAGGAAGAGGTGCTCGATAGCCGCTGATGCTCACGACTTGATTGATGATGCTGAGGGGACTTGGTTCAGGTATCGGCACACACATTTTTCTGCCTGGGCTCCTTCACGCACTCGCACTCGGTTTGGATGTCATCCGTCCATCCATCCTCATACTCGCCCTGCGTGTGTATGCGCTAGGGAGGATGCATAGACGTACGCAGTGACTGAGAGAGAGTCGGGGAGGGGGCGTGCCACACAGCGCACGCAGATACTTCATATAGCTAATAAAGAGAAGAGGCGGAGGGAGGGTGTGCTTCTGGGAGAAGAAGGGTAGGGATGATGGATGATGGCACGTGCGCCGGCTGGAGAAACACACACATACACACGCACGGGCAGACGCTCACACTAGCACACGGACATGAGAACACGGAGGCTGGACACGTCTCCCTTTCGTGCGCTGTGGCGTGCACTACGTGTGCGCAGTGGGTGTTTCGTCTCGCAGGCCGAACACCGTCGCCATGCCGCTCCTTTCACAGCGCCCACACCAGCCCCTGATCGCCTATCAACGAAGAGGAAGGACAAGCCCTCCACAGGTACATGAGAGAGAAGAGAGATGGGAAGCAGAGGAGGGGTGGTGGTGGTGGTGGTCTGGCAGAAAGGAGGAATGGCGTGCGCGCCCATATATAGAGAGCTGGCCTTGCATGCACGGAAGCTGTGCGATGCGAGATGCAACATGAACAGACTGTCCCGTTATCCCCCTTCGGGCACCCCGCTTCTGCCTCTCCTACGTCACCCCTTCCCCTCCCCCTCCTCCCAACCAGTCCCAGTGCATCGCTCACGAATCACTTCTCGCAGCATCCGCACGCGCTTATCGGGTCGCATCGATGATGTCTCGGAACTCCGGCTTGAGGGACGCGCCACCGACCAGGAAGCCGTTAATATCAGGCTTCATGTAGAGCGTCTTGGCATTGCCGGCGCTGACGGAGCCACCGTACAGGATGCGGAGCCTCGCGGCGACGTCGGCGCCGATCTTCTCGCTCACCCACTTGCGCAACAGGGCGTGCACCTCCTGCGCCTGCTCGGGCGTGGCGACCTTGCCGGTGCCGATGGCCCACACCGGCTCGTAGGCGAGCACAATCTGGTCCCACGCCTCCTTCGGCAGCTTCGTGGCGATCGCTGACGTCTGGCTCAGCACCACCTTCGCTGTCTGGTTCGCTTCACGCTGCTGCAGCGTCTCTCCAATGCAAGCAATCACCATGAAGCCCTGCTTGCACGCATCCGCAACTTTTTGCGCTACAATCTCGTCCGTCTCGCCGTAGTAGGTGCGGCGCTCCGAGTGACCAAGAATGACCCAGTTGATGCCCAGGTCCTTCAGGATCGGCATCGACACTTCACCGGTGAAGGCGCCGCTCTTGGCGATCGCGTTCTCGGCGCTGACGGCGTATTTGGGGTTGCGGAGCTTCGCCTGAACCAATGGGATGTGCACAAAGGTCGGTGCCACGACGCACTGCACGTCATGGGAGATGTTGTGTTCGTTGAGCACCTGCACCAGCTTCTCGATGGAGGCGGTGGTGCCGTTGCACTTCCAGTTCGCAGCAGCGATCGGCTGCGGCTTGGAGGACATGCTGGTGATGTTTTGAAAGGAAATGATGTAAAGGTTTGGCTGTGTAAAAGAAGGAGATGCAAGCACAGAACGTGAAGAAAGGTTGTATGGAGGGCACAGATGAGGCAGCGGATGATGCGATGGCGAGGCGGTAGTTGGTAATCCTACATTGTATGACGTGTGTGTTGTGTGTTTAGAGCAAGGCGGAAAAGGGAGGGAATGGGTGAGAGAGCTGAATTCGTGAAGAAGGCGCTTCGAGTTGCTGCGCGCTCGAGGTGTGCGCACACGTATGCGCCATGTGTGCAAGAGCGTGGGAGAGTCAGGCGGCTGCGCACTCGCTGTGGAAGTGGTGGCGGGAGAAGAAGAGATGCACAACAGCAAACCAAACGTGCGGCTCACGGCCATCTGGAGGGGGGGGATAAATCTAAAAAAATTGAGTTTCCACCAGCGATGGCGGCGACGGGCAGCGTGGCGTCCACTCTTCCTGTCTCAGCCGTCCTTTGCATGCACCCGCGCGCGCCGAGGAAAGCCGCCTCTTGTTGTTCGCTTCGCCCTACTTGCTCATCGCCGGCAACACGTTTTCCCATATTGCGGTGGGTGCATCGTCGTGCGTGTGCGTGCGTGCGCGTGTGCCTGTGCTTCAGGTCACGCACATCGAGGAGACCCAAAGATGAACGAATAGACAAAGAGAGACTGCGCCGTAGATGCGTGCACGAATCACACACGTACACAGGTACACACACAGGCATGGCGGCCACGGGGGGACGCTTGGATGTGCCATCACCAGTGAGCGGGTGGGTCGGCGTCTTCGCGTATGCCTGTATGTGTGTGCGCGGTGGTGTGGTGGGGTGGAGTGGCCTGAAATGCCGTGCTATACATTGGGAAACAAAATATGACGCGCAGAGGAGGCGAAGGGCAGCGCCGAAAGGAGAGCGACATGTGAGGGCAACGAGCAGGCCGAGCTGACGAGTGCACCAGATAGGCGAAAGGCGCGGCGCTTAGGGGGTGGGGGCAGTGCGCGAGCGAAGGGCGCGGGACGAAAGATGAGGCGCAGAACCACCCCGTGCATGTCGCGCTCACTTCCTCTCCCACCCTCTCAGCTTTCGTCACCACGCAGCACACATACGCAAGCAACATTGCGAACCTCACGCCTTGGTTGGGTTCACGACAGTCTGCAGGTTGGCCGTCAGCGTCTCGTACGTGCGGCGGAAGAAGGCAACCTCCTCATCATGCTTTTTCTGCTCATCCCGATGCCGCTGCGACTCATCCTGCTCGATTCGCGCGCACTCCTCTACCAACTCTTCAACCTGCCGCTGCAGGTCTGCCTTTTCCCGCTCCAGCGCTCGTACGCGCGCCTCCAGCTCGACGTGCTCCTGCTCTGCGTGCAGTGCCTTACGCATACCGAAGGCGATGCTGCTCTCGTAGAGAGAGCGATAGGCATCCAGCGTCATGCGAATCTCATCCCGCACGCGCAGGAGCAGAAGCCCCCGCTCGGCGCAGCTGATAGTGACTTGCCGAATAAGCTCATCGAACACCTGACCGTAGAGCTCTTCGCGAATCGGGCACACACCCGTCTCGCGCGCCTGGCGGTCTGCCAGCAAAGTGTCCAGCTGCTCCTGTAGCCGGATCACATCGAGCCGGGTGGCGGGGGTGCTGGAGGGGTACTGCACCCACCGCTGCCCGCCCTTCTCGAACTCGCGGGGGGGCAGAATGCTGAAGAGGACGTCCTCGGACTGTGGCTGCGGCTTGCCATTGTTCGCCACCGGCCGCTTCGAGGCGAGGGACTTCTTGTGCAGCGCCTCAGAGAGCAGCACCGGCGTCTCGTACTTGACGAGCGACGACGGGGCAGCTGCAGTCATGCCTCTAAGAGTGTGCGTGAAGTTTGTGTATGTGCGCAGTGTGTGGGGTAGGGGGGGGGGGCACAACAACGAAAGGAAACGAAAGGTACGCGGTACTTTATGGTCGATCTCCACACTGAGTTCCTCGTCGGTTCTCAGTTGGTGATACATTACCGATCACATGCACCGGCATGCAGACACAAGGGAAAAGCGAGCGAGAGAAGCACGTGTTGTGAAAAAATGATGAGCAGTGCGGCGGAGGTGGCGGAAGGGTGGAGGTGGGGCTGATCGTGCAAGGAGCCGTGCCACGACGCACGTGAAGTACAGACTACGGCGAAGACCGCGTCACATCACGCGGCTGTGAAAGGCGTAATAGAGAGCTGCAGAGAGAGGGTACACACACATACAAGATGGAGCACTCGACCGTCGTGGATCCTCTACACCTGTGGCCTTCTCCTCCATCTGCGCGTGTGCTGTGCGTTCCTGCGGCCGCGATGTTTTTCGGCATTTCCTCTTTTCTCTGCTTTACTTAAGAGCGTGACTGTGTGCAGAAAGTGCGCGTCGCACTCACGATTACCTCACCACAACACACCACAACCGACTCTTTCCCCGGTCTCTCCCCGCCTCGTCGCCGCACCACCACGCACGGCTCTCATGCCGGACGTGAGGATGCCTCGGACGAGGTGAGATGGCGCACAACGAAAGGGATAAGAGCCCGCAAAAGCTGCGCAGGCAGGGTGCGCATCACAGGCGAAGTTAATATTGTGCGAGAGGGGGGGGGTGAGGGCAGCATGCACACGCAGCGATCCAGCAAGGCCATCAACGAGCAACAGGTGCCGGCAGGCACCGGAAGGGGAGGGGGCACCACACACACACACAAACACAAACACGCATCCTTTTCCTCGCTTTTTCTTTTGCAGTTCACCTTTCTCAAAGACGCACAGAGCTAAGACATCAACGAGAGAGAGAGAGCACGGGCCCACGCACGCCCCCGCGACCCGTTCGCGTGAGCATACGCATCACCCGTATCATGGATAGGATGGCTACTCCCTCGCCTCGTCAGCATCACTAGCCATTCCAAACATGCACAGAGAGGCGCACAAAGTCTTTCCTCACAAGATCACGACTTGCCGTTTGCGATGTGTGCGTGTGTGTGAGGGTGGCGGGGGAGACCGAAGTAACTCGCGTGATTGCCCAGCCATCTTCAAGGAGTGCCGGTATCGCGGAGGATGCACAGCAAGGGAGGACCGCGCAAACAAACGAAAAAAAAAAACAGCCGACCGACCGTGCCACAGCAAAGATATGGAAGGGGAAGATGTAGAGACACGCACTGCCCACCACCACTGCCGTGTGCCCTCCCTCCAACGTTGCGCAGGGTGTGCAGGCTCTCTCCTCTGCGGCTTCTCAGTAGGGCCCGCTGATCTTGTGCTTCCCCTGCTTCTCCACATCGTGGTAGTCCCAGCGAGTCGGCTTTCGGAAGTCGCGCCGACCAGGGAAGATCTCCGGCATCGGACCTGCGTACACCATGTCGTACGAGGGATGCTGGCCGCGGGCGTACTGCTTGTACTTGCGCTCCCACGGCTCCGGGAAGGCGGGCGGCTTCATCGGGTTCTTCAAGTCACGCCACTCGGCCGTGTAGCCGCGCATGTGCTCGCCCTCCATCGGCGGTGCGTAGTAGCCCGGTCCCTTCACCGGTGACCCCGGGCCGCCTGGCGCACGCCACTGGCCAATGTCGCCGTATTCATCCGGGTATCCAGCATCGCGGTCGGGGAAGGGCAACGCGTGAGTGACATAGTCGATCCACGGGTTTGGCAACTCGTTCACGACATCGCGGGCGTGTCGCTTTTCCTCCACGTCGCGGAACTGGAAGACGGCGAGCTCGCGGAAGGTGCGCGTCTGCACGTGAATGATGTCGTAGTCATCCTCGATCAACCGCTTCAGCCGCTCCGATGCGATGACGTTGTACCGTGCCGTCCATACGAGGGCTCTCTTCGTCAGCTCCGCCCAAAGGTCGACGCTGTCGCGGCGGCGGTACTCCGCGTAGAGCGCCTCGAGGAAGCGGCTGTCCCACTTGAACTGCCGCAGCACGTTCTCGACAAAGTACGTGTTCGCCTTCATTGTGCCGCAGCCAACCAGTGTGCGCACCACCTGCAGGTGCATCTCCGCCGACCACGCCACGTGCTGGTTCGCCGAAATTTCTTTTAGCGTGGCACTCAGTCCCTTCATCGTCTCGGTTGGTCGGAAGCCCGGCGCGTACGTGTACTGCCGCGTCTTGGGGTTGTAGTGGTAGGCGCTCTCGTCCGCGTAGGCTGCGAGGATCTGGAAGTAGTTCGGCGCCGTCAGCGACTCGCGCAGACCGTCTGCGTTGAGCGTCGCCTTTTTGGTCAGGAATTGATTAGCGTACTCCAGCAGCGCGCGGCCAGACTGTTTGCCGACGACACGCCGGACGCACAGCAGCGTGGACAGCAGAGGGGACGTGCCAAGGCTGCCGAGCTTGCTTTCGAGGCGCTCCATCATCCGCTGCACCAGGCCGTCGCAGAATGCCAGCGTCTCCTGCGCCGTCTCCGTCTGCTCGAAGAAGGCTGGTGCAACCGTCTGGGCGTCCGTTGCCTCTGGAAACATGGCCATGTGCCGCTGCAGCACCACCGCCACGGCCTCCTTTACTGCGTGAACCAAGAACTGCGGGTTGCTGAAGAAGCGGCTCTGCATCTCACCCTCCATCGTCCGCGACGGGCCGAGAGCCATGGCGCGGCCGTTGTTGTCCATGCGCCAGGGCGAGTGGTGGAGAGACTTCTGGTGCTCATAAGGGGACCAGCGCGGACGGCGCACCAGATGCGGGTTGGGCGGCTCCGGCACCGGCGTCGGCGTGGTCAGCATGGCTGCCTCGAGCTTGCCAAAGAAGTGCTCGAACATGCTCATGTCGTCGCTGGCCAGCATCACCTTGGCCATGCGCAGGTACACCTCGCGCGTGCGGTTGAAGCGGTTCAGGTCCGGGACATCCAGGTTCGGATCGTGGTCAAAATGCTTCTTCCACTTGGGCAGGTACAGCAGCTCCTCGCGAGTAAGGGAGAACGGGGTGCGGGTGATAGGCTTCGGATCGACCTCGCCCGCCTGCAAGAAGCGCAGCTCCGTGCAGTAGCGATTCCACGCCTCCACGGCCCACGTCTTCTCGCCCGCCTCGACGCAGACGTCCAGGTAGGCGCAGATTGTGGCAGTGTCGGGCCATGTCTGCTGGCGCTCCATGATTTTCCACACGTCGCGAGCCATGTCCAGCTCGCCCGAATCCTGAAGCGTCCGCATGGCGGCAATGTAATGCACGTGCTGCGGGTTGAAGTTGTCGACGATCATGCGCAGCAGCCAGTGCAGCGCCTCTTGCGGAACGGCGTCTTTCGACTTGGAGCCGCGGATGTTGCCTAGGAAGCGCAGGAAGTGCTTCTTGTACTCGCTAGGGAAGCGATTGATCATGAGGTAGCGCTGGTACTCGTAGCGGCCCTGCTCGCAGTATTTGACCGAGTACGTGTCCGCACCGCGAAACCACGGTGCCGTACCCTTGTTACGCTTCGGCATATACATGGAGTAGAGAATATTCTTGGTCTGGTTCGACTGGTCGCTGTTACCGAGATCGTCGTGGGTGAGCAGCGGCCACGCGTGCTGGTACTGGTTGTTGGCGTAAAAGTTATCCACTTGGCGGTAACCGAGGGTCTTCTGGGACGGCATGCCCATGCGCTTCAGCTGCTGAAAGCCGCTGCCGGCCCTCAGAATCTTCAGCGACGGGTCGCGCATGATGAAGGCACGCGCCTTGCCCGTGCGGTGGTGCCGCACCACCGTGTGGCGCATCATTGTGCTACTGTTTTTCCAATGAGTAAGCTACACACCTTTCGTTTTCCCTTTTCGGCTCCCTAATGGCGGTGTGTGTGTGTGCGCGCGCGACAGAGAGAGATGGCGAGGAGGAGGAGGAGGGGGGAGTTCAGAGATGCAAGGGTGCGCGTACCACATGCTGTGCAGCGTCACGGCAGAACTTGTGAGCCGCCGCTTGCCAACGTGCGGCTCATCTGATGTTTCCTGCACGATCAGTGATTCCACTAAAGGAGAAGCCCACGGGTGACGGACGGTAGACGCGAGAGTGAGGGTACGTGGTGGTGATGGGGGGAGGGGAGGCACTCCACGGCAGAGGAAGAAGAGCTCAGCGGTGAAGGGTGCGACTTCGCGAAGAGACATATTCTGCATTCGCTTTCCAGCCTGTGCCCGCTTCGGTTGCCATCGAAGGAGTGCGGGCCAAACACCACGCCGACCCCTCCCCTGCAGCACCGGCCCCGTCACAAGGGTCCCCATCCGCGTGGCGCGAAGCAGCGCGGGGCACACGCTCGCTACACCAATGCGCCGACTCCGCTATGGGAGCAGCGCCTCTGCAATCAAATCCTACTCACCACCCACCTGCTCTGCAGGTCGCCTCACAGCAGCGCCCATCAGGCAGGTTGCCACACCTTGGTGCATCCCCTGCAGGGGTGGGTCCAGGGTCCTCTCCACCCGCAGGGCAGCGTGAGGGCTGGGTGAGATGCGCTCAAGTTGCGCTGACACTTCGCCCATCACCTGCATGGCACAAGCGTGCGCACTGCCGCAGGTCGCTCCGGCGCAACGCTATTCATTAACCCGACCGCAGACATCAGCAGCCGTAAATCGCTCTGACCTCCCTGCGCCGTAGGTGCCTTGCCTTGCCACCACCAGAGATGGCTCGGCATTGGCAGGAGATAAGGAGGGGCTGCTTGGCTTCCTCCCACACAGAGAGAGTGTGTGGTTGGTGCTGGACCTTGTGACACCGCGCACTGTGTGGGCGGTTGGCCCACCCTACCCCGCCCTGCCATCGATGGCACAGAAAAGAGGACGGGAGCAGGGAGCCGACCGGACGGTTGAGTGCACAGCGGAGCCGGCGTGACACGAGAAGGCAATACAAGAAGGGCTGAAGGAACGAAGGGGGGGGGAGGGGCGGCGGCGACCGTAGCTCACGGCGTTTCACGTGACACTGGAGAGCGCAGGATGGGGCATGAAGGCGTGGGGAGAGCGCCGCGGCAGTTGGAGGTGCGACGATGACTCCCTCATTCAATACAGAACTTCAAGCGCCGATGCGTCGCGCTTTCTTTTTTACTTGCTCGGCACCGCCTACCCAGACTGCATCGCCGCTTGTGCTGCTCGCACTGCCCTCCCCGACGCGTAGGACTCCTCGAGCAGCCGCACCATTTGGAGCGTTACCCGCATCTGCCACCCAGGTTGGGAGAGAAGGGTAGAGTTGCTCATCTCCTTCTCTACCGACCGACACCACTCGTACAAGAGAGGCTTCATGGCGCTCTGCAGGGTGGCAGAGCAAGATGTGGCGGAGCTGCCAGAGCCGCCAAAGATCAGTCTGGCGCCGGGGCCAGCTGCGCTTGTGTGCATGCCGGCGGCACCGCCACGACCGCGCAGATGGTGCGGTTGCGAAGAGGCAGTCGGCAAAGACAGCGGCGGCGGCTGGGACGAGCGCCAAAACGTCGCCGACGCCACGGGCGACTTGGTGGATGGTGGTGCGGCGGCGTCACAAAACAGGTGCGGGTCAGTGGTGAGGAGGGCACTGCGGAAGGCTGCCTCCGTCGCGCGCAGCTGCGTGAAGGCATCGCCAGAGTGAAGGGGGAGACACAGGTGCTGCGTTGGAGCACGCGGCGAAGCATCCTCAGCGCTGCCATCCGTGGTGCCAAGGCTGATGGGGTGGTAGAGGCCGGCGCCGAGGTAGGAGCCTGCCAGCGCTTGCAGGAGTTGGAAGGAGTGGCTCACGGCTTCATCACCGCTGATGCCGTCGCCGCCGACGACGTAGTATGAAGGACTGCTCCACATGCGAGACGGCTGCAGCAGCACACCGTTTGCGTCTTGGCTGACCTGTGGCGTCAACATGCCGGCCGCCGGTCCGTCGCCATCGTGGGCAACAGCGTAGGTGGCGCCGAGCTTGGAGCTCTGCAAGGCGGTGTGCACCAGCGGCGTGGCGTTGAAGATCGGCTGCAGATACCACGGTACACGGTCTCTTCCGTCGAGCAGGACGGGGCTGCTGCTGCCTGCTGCACCGCTGCCATCATCGTCGCCGGTGACATCCACAGAGCTCTCCTTCCACTCTGCATCGACGCTGCCGGCGCACAGGTGAAGCACCGGCGGCGGTAGATAGGTGTCGATGAGCTGAAGCAGGATGCGGAACGGCAAGTAACGCACGACATCGACGCTCCACACATCAACAAGCTCGTGGCGTCGGCGCGGCTGAGGGCCACCATCACCTTGGCAGCCCGGCCCTCGCGCTGATGAAGTGTCCGGCGGCAACGACGACGACACACGTAGGCTTCGCCTAGCCGAGTCCGTTGCCGCTGCTGCGGCCGCCACGGTGCCGAGGGAAGGGGCCGGCGAGGGCTGCAACACGGAAGGGGCGCGACAGCTGCCACTTGGGTTCCGCACGGCACCCTGTTCGTGCGAGGAGAGCCGTGCCTTTGCCGACACTGCGTGTGCCCCGTCCCTCTCAGCGCAAGCATCGTGCATGTGCGATGTGGAGGTGGCGAGCGCCTCGCACATGCCGATGAAGTCGAGCGCTTCTTGCAGGTGCGGATGACGCCGAAGGGCATTGATCCGCGCCGCCTCGGGCACGTCAGCGCGCAGGTGCAGCGGAACAAGTCGCTGCATCTGCTGTTGCCAGTCCAGCTCGCTCGACCGCTGACTGCTAGAGGGGCGACACGGATTGGCACCATTGCCCCCAATTGGGGGCCACAGCGGCAGGTCGCAGTGGGGCGGAGCTCGGTTTCCGCCCAGGATACCGTATTTCATCTCTTCGAGGCTCACAAACACGCCGCCAATGACGACGCCGTAGGCGTGCATGAAGCAGGCGTAGCTCGTGTTGCACAAGGTGGGCAGCGGGAAGAGATCGATGGTGCGTGGTATCGGCGCGCGAAGAGCATCCTGGTGTTGGTGATGGCTGCTCTTCGCGGGTGAGTTCGTGTCAGCCGTTGCCGCTGCGGCGCCGTTACCCACCAGCTCCTTCACATTGGTCAGCCACGCCGCTACGTAGGCGGCATTGTACACGTTCACAAAGAAGCTGATGTAGTCGTGCATGGCGGCGTCCCTCGCAAGAACCTCGAGAGACATGTGCTGAAGCGCTGCCATGGCACTCTGCACGCTCTGTAGGCAGTCCACAGCGAGCCGGTGAAAACGTCGAACGACAGCGGCTGCTGTGGCAGCGCTGGAGCCGCTGCTGGCGCTGGCCACGGGGGAGGAGTCTACCACTCCCGTTGCACCAACGGCGCGGCCGCCGAAGAGAGCGACCGTAGTGCCAGAGCTGGCGCCGAGGGACTGCCGCACCCAGCCGTGCACGGTGCGAACGCGGAAAAACTCCTGCACCTGCGTCGCGGCACGCAGCCCGAGACTCGCCAGATTTTCGCTCAGCGTCAAGATGCCGGCGAGAGCGCTGCGACGAAGGGGCCGGTGCAGCCGCAGCATCGATGGGGCGAGATCGACTCCATAGATGGCGCTGGAGCCAGGCACCTCTTTCCCAGAGTTGGTCAGCGCTTCCGGTTGCTGCGGTCGCCAGACGTCATCGTGGCAGCGGCGCTCTACGTTCAGCGCGACGCGCGCAACGTCGCGCTTCACGCAGAAGAGTGCTGTCTCATCCGCTAGCATTTCGAGCGTCGCCTGGCCGCGGCGGCGCACTACAGGAATGAGAAAGTTGTTGTCGATTGCCCACCAGAGCAGGTGCCACGCAGCCGCTGCGATGTTCCTGCTCGCGATGCTGCTGTTTCCGGAAACCACGGACGCGCCGCTCGGCTCGTCCTCAGAAGGAATCACGAAGAGCGGACAGTGCGCCACAGACCAGCGGTAGAGATCCAAGGCAGAACAGCAGTGCCGCACCTTCAGCGTGGCCGGAATGTTTAGCGTTCGCGAGGCCGCGGCGGCCGTGGGGGATGAGGAGGCTTTGCCCACATTCGACGGCTCCTGCGGTGAGGAAGACGACAGCGACGTAGGCCTGCCCGAAAAGAGATTGTACAGGTACCATCCATCCCCGCGACCCCCAGCGCCATCCGCAGCGTTACCGCCCGAGGGTTGCAGGCTGGGGCTTTGCCCCTGCGGTGGCTGTTGCTGCAGCTGCCCGTGCTGCTGGGGCAGCACAAAGCTGTAGCGGACGCGGTACTCGCGGCGTCGGCGCTGTTGCCGCTGCTCATTCTTCCCATTCACCTCGTCGGGAGTGAGCAGCTCGGCAAAGAAGTCACGAAGCAGGCTGTGCAGCGTTGGTGGCGTCAGCGCGCAGCGGGCGAAGATGGGCTGCAGGAGACGGCACAGGAGCCACTGCCGACGCAGCGAGTCGGGGAGGGTCTCATGCTCGGGAAAGAGGCCCGGAAGGTAAGCAGATGCGGGCGCGCCAGAGTTGGGGCATTCCTCCAGTAAGGGGAGAAGCGCCTCTTCCACACGGCGGACAGGCGCGGCCCCCTCGTCCTGCGCAGCGTCGGCGTCGTGCGCCGATACAGCGAGGACGTTCACGCTTGCGCCATCGCGACTCTCACCCGTCGAGACTACGTGGCTCCAGGGAGCTGCCATAGAGGTGGCCGCGACTACTCCGTTGCCGCGCGCCATCACGACCGGCCCGATGCCCGTGCCGTTCACCGACGCCCCGCTCGCCGTGTTGTCGTGCGCCGCAAAGCGTAGAACGCTCGTGAGACGGCAGAGGAGAGCCACCGCCGCTTGCACGGGGCTGCCAGCGTGGACGTCCACATCCCACTGGTACGGCAGCGGCGTGGACGGCGTGGAAAAGCGCACGGGTGACGCCCGCCTAAGGAGGGCACCTCTGCCTCCGGGGTCTCGCCGTGGCGCCGTCGGCCTGGAGGCATGCTTGAAGGCAGCGGCGGCAGTACCGCGGACGAAGAGCGGACCTCGTTGACCGACTGGTGCGGCGAGTCGCTCATGCCAGTACTGCCTCGTCTCCGCGTCCACGCGTTGCTCTCGTTCCTCCGCGCCCTCTTCTGCCCTCGCAGGCGCACCAGCGAACAGAAGCTCCGCTCCTTCGAGTGGCGGCTGCACACGGCTGCTGCGCAGCACCTGCAGAACCTCCACCGGCAAGGGCTCGGGGTAGACGAGGCGCTGCACCACTCGTACCATGTCCTCTAGCCCCCACGTTGCCGGCGCACCAAACCAACCCACGAGCAGAGCCGCTATGAACTGACGGTCCGCGACTTCCTGCGTGGAGAGAGTCCACGGCCATCCTGGCAGTGATGAGGGCTGCGCCATCGAAGCAGGCGACGCGGAACTCTGCAGCGATTCCGCGGACACCCCGCGAGCCTCACCTGCCGCCCTGTCGACACCATCTACTATCCACAGCATCTCCCGGTACGCCAACCGTTCAAGGTCTGCATTCTGCAGCGCGAACGCGCTGTTCCGCACGATGCTTGGGAAGGCGTCGTGTGGATGAACCTCCTGCGGCGACCGCCAGGGCTGATGTCGCTCCATCAGCATCTGGCGCCGAGAGTGAGCGGTGACGACCGCGGCGGCAGGCGGGAAACAGCCAAGGAGCTGGCGCGCAACGGCTTGCCCGACGCTGTACGGCGGCTCTTGCTGCAAAACATCGCCGACGCTGTAAATCGCAGCACGCTTCTTACCCGATCGCACAAAGCCACCAGAGCACAACGCAGCAGCAGAGGCAGTCGATGTCCGGGTCGGCCGGCACTCTGAAGCGGCGACGCTTTCGACGGGCAACACGTGCATCGTCGTGCGGAGAAGAACCCACGGCTCAGCGAAGAGGTACGGCGGAGCGGCCAACAACGGTGCCGAGGGGGGCAGAGGCGCGAGCTCCGCCGATGCCACCGTTGCATATCCTGCACGGGACAGGGCACCTGCCTCCGCGCTGCCAGCGGCGGCCGCTGCACGCGCAGTCAACGACGTGGCACTGCTTACGAGAGACCACTGCATCGTGCGTGACGGCGCCGACGCGTCGCTAGCGGGGGTGCCCGCCGGGACTGAAGAGAAGAGTAAAGGCAGGGACGGTGCTGCAGCGGTATCGTCGTTCCCGTCGCCATGCGGCACCCCCCTACGTCTGTCGTGGTAGAGCTGCGTGGCAGCGTCGCGCCGCGCTGGGGCGAGGCAAGCTTGTCGCTCCACATTGGCAATGAAGAGCTTCCAACGTTCCTGCGCCTGCGTCTCGGCAGCTAGAAGGCGAAGCGCAAGCTCGTCTCCGCCGTAGGCGCCGGCCGACGCCACGGCCGCGCTCGTCAGCACACTGGCGCGGGAGCTTGTCGAGGAGGCGAGCGTCGATGCGGGAGAGGAGAAAGGCGCATCTGAGTGAGCCAAGGAGCTGCGCGGCGCCTTCGGGGTAGCAACTGCTCCTAAAGGCCACACGCTCGGGGCGTCTGCCATCTTGCTATTCCTCGTGGCGCCCCGCAGTGCACTGGCACCACATGCAGCACACCACTCGTCGAAGCGGCGTAGCGGCTGCACCCACCACGACGTCAGCAGACCGGCCAGAGGCAGCCGTGGGGCGCTGGAGACTTGCTCGTAGTAGTCGGCCTCTGCCTCTGCCTCCGCGGCCGCCACCGCCGCCCCAGAAGACGACGCCGACGAAGTTGCTTCGCTCCACCACCGCGAGGCCGTCTGACGGATTCCAGAGAAGAAGGATGCCGACGGTGTCACGGCATCCTCGCTTGCAAGCGGGCCGCGGCCCACGCCAGCCAACGCAGCCGCTACCGCTGGCGACGCAGACGTGATGGAGGCGCTCAGCGACGGCGCCGTGGATGATGGGGAGGTCTGGGCAAGTGAGAGCGGGGCCATTTGGCCAGGGCTGTGCATCTCTGCGTTGCAGGCGCGTGAGCCACGGCGGGGCTGCGGCTGCTTGCGGCCGAGCAGAAGGTTCATTGCCTCCTGCTTGTCACGATCACCCATGACGTTGTGGTAGAGGCGCTTCACCCCCATCAGCTGATCCCAACCTGCGCCGCGGTGCAGCACGCCAGCGCCGACCTGGGCGGAGCCGCCGTACTGGGTGGCTATGGCGTCGCCCATGGCCAGGTACATCTCAAGCAGCATCTCCGTTACCGCTGGAGAGTCACATACGTCCGCTGCGTGCCGCAGCAGGCCGAGCGCGGACAGCTGCTCTCCCAGAGCATGGAGGCCGTGGAAAAGCTGACCAAGGTTAGTGCGGTCGATGCAGTCGAGACAGTTGCTGCGGACCACACCGCGCTGCAGCTGAACAACCTCGGCATCTCCGCCGTCGCCGTTGATGCGTCTGCCGTGTGCTTCGGCGACCTCGCTGGTGTCACCCGTCATGAGCACGTCACTGCTATCGAGGAGAGAAGCACACTGTGCGTGCCGCTCAAGAGTGGCGGCCGGGCAGCATCGCCTGCTGACAAAGCAGCGGACTGCGCTGAAGTGCTGCTCTGCCACGGCCGTCATCGTGTTCCACGCGAGCTGGCTGAGACTGCGGAGGTCAGTAGACTCGTACTGGAGAACGTCAGCGCCGCAGACGCGTGGCTCGCTTGTGTTACCTCTCTCCGCACCGTCCCGGCAGGCGGTCGCAGCGTCCGTGGCGGCGGTCCAACGGTCCACAGCGGCGACCATGGCACGTACTGCCGCGCGGTACGCGTCGCCGAGCACGCTCTCCCGCGCGTTGCTCTCTCTGCGCTTGAGAAGGTCGTGCACCAAGATGGGTGCGCCGTACTGCTCCAGAAGGTGCTGAAAGTGAAGGCATGTCTCACTCCACTGTGAGTCGTGCGGGCCTATAACGATTGGCGGCTTCGGAAGCAGGCGCGACGCTGTCGGTGGGTGATACCACCGCACCGGCACCGACCCACGCAGCTGGACGTAGGAGGTGAGGGTGCCAGCCGTGAAGGCAGAGTTCCACGAAGACTCGTCGCTGATGATCTGCTCCACCTCAACGTGATTTGCAACGTGCCCGTCACTGTTGAGGCCGCGCCGGAGGTAGCGTACGCCGGCCGACGCCTTGCTGACACGCGCGATGAGCGTGATGAGAAGCGTGCGAAAGGCTGGCTGACGTACCACCACAGCGCGCTGCGTAATGTAGCCATGCACGAGGAAGACATACCACCGCGACAGCGCAGATGGGTACTGCGGCGCCGAATCCCGTTTTGCACGACCGGCGGGCGGGGCTGCCGGCGCGCCACCGCTGCCGACATCGGCCTCGGCTATGTCACTCATCTCGGCGTCGACGCTTTCCGCATTGCGATCGTTCCGCTGCCACGGCTCCAAAAGGTATTCGTTCCACACGTACTGCATCCGTGGCTGCAGCGGCTGACGATTTCGCGGGGAGGGCTCCACCCTGGCATCTGCCGCTGCGACGCGACCTGGGCGCCGCTCAAAGTGGTGCCGCCCTCCGTTGTCTGCGCAGGTGATCGGATGGGCCCCGTCGGTCGCCGCTGTCCCTGCCGCCAGCATGTTCCGCTGAAGGGTATTCGTGAGGTCGTAGCTGTGCGAGTAAAAGAAAGACGAGGCGCGCGAGAGGGAGGTGATGAACTGCTGCCGATACAGCTCCTCCAGGCTGCGGCGCTGAAAAATGTACGAGGTGGCGGACACCGAGGCGCCCGTACCAGAGGTGACGGCCTTGCGGCCGTAGCCAGCCCTGGCGGGGCGTGAGCGGAACGTAGAAGGCGCGAACGGCGAGCCTGCCGTTGTCTCTGGTGTAGAGATAAACGGGGAGTAGCCGGCCTTGAAGCCTCGAGCACCAACGCCGCCGCCTCGCCGAAGCTGCTGCAGCCGTTTTCGCGCCTGCGTCTCTGCGGCGGCCACCCATTCAGGATCCAGCTGCAGCGAGACCAGTTCCACGCTCACAGCCTCGAAGAGCCGGTGTACGCCAAGGTAGCCCGCCATGCGTCGCTCCGTCGCCAGTACCACGTAATAGCCGGCGGTGAAGCGCACCGCACCGAGGAAGGCGACTGCGGGGAGGATGCGCATGGTCGGGCCGTGCTCCCGTCGCAGAGCGTCGACGAGGGCACCGGCTTCTGTCGGGGAGTAGACAGCGTAGCTCGTGAAGTCGTGCAAGTCGTCAAGGCCAAACAGTTCGGCGTGGGAGGCGCTTGGGGGAGCAGCGGTGCCCGCTCCTGCCCGCCCTGCCTCCGACTCGGACACGGTGGCGTTCTGGTGTCCATCACTGCCGGTGGCCGCGGCGACGCTACTGTTGCTGATAGCGTTGTGGCACGGTGCTTGCTCAGCGCTGTGCTTGCGGCAGGAGAGAAGGTGGAAGTTCTTCTGTAGGCTGTCCGTGCCGAGCAGGTAGCAGTGGGTGGCCGTATCGTACACCGTGATGGAGTCAAGCGGGAGCTGCTGCAGCGCTGGCAACCGCGCACGAGGCAGCGAGAACGGTGACGCGGCTGCCGCCATGCGAGATGGCGGATAGCGAAGACGAGCGAAACCAAAGAGATCTTGAGGGCCTGTGCCAGGAGTGGAATCAGCGTCGCCTCTTCACGTCCTTCCTCGTGCTTGTGTGTGTGCTCGCGCCAAGGATGGCCATAGATACGACAGGCCGCGTCGCGTCTCCACTGTACGCAGGGCGGAGAGGTTCAAGTGCGTGTGCCCCTCTCCTCCGTTTCTGCTGTACCGTGGGCGCGTATGGGTTTGTGTGAAGGATGGCACACGCGGGGGTTTGACGAAAGACCCGCGTGCAGGCAAGTACGCTTCAGTACCACGGTGCCGTGCGATCCATCAAATGCCACATCAGCGGAAGATGGAGGAGGGGAAGGAGTCGGGGGTGAGGAGCGTAGCAAGGGATTAGGGGTGGTGTGGTGAGTGAAAGAGAGCTTCTGCTCCTGACGTCAAAACGCCGCTGCAGCGACGGGTGGACGTAGCACAGTGGTAAAATCATAAGGCTGTGCCGCCTCATGGTGCGTTGGGATCGACACATGTGAGAGCGAGGCGTGCGCGCGAGACAGAGAGATGGATCTCGCTTCTCTCGGGCGTGGCATGAACGGCTACACACACACACACACACATACACACACACAGAAAGGGACACACGCACAGGAAAACATAAGATGGCGTTGTCGGTGACGTCGGAGCAGAGGACGAGGATGCAAAGGAGAGGATCATCAAAGCCAGGTGTAGCGTGGAGTTTATCACCGCACATGTGCACACACGCAAGCGTCAGGCAGAAACAAAGAGCTCAGGAAGTTCGCGGTGTCACGCAGCGCGGGAGTGAGTGGCATCATCAGCAGCGTCGACGCCACGATGGAAAAGAGGGGGCAAACGCACAGACGCAGGCGAGCATGCACAGAGAAAGAGAGGACCTCCAGAAGCGAGTGCGTGTGCGCGCGTGCATGTGGGGAGGATGGGGTGGGAAGAGGACGCGATGATGGAAACCGAAGAAGAATTGCGAGGAAGAGGACGGACGTCGTCAGTCCGCCGCGTCGACGCGAGCAACAACAACGCATAAACCGAAAGCACGACACATGATGGTAGACTCACGTGCTCCTCCACCGCATCCTCAACTGCCAAACGCCTGCGCGCGTGCGTGGGCGCGGCTCTCTGTGCGCGCGCGCTAAATACACATAACACTTTTCCATCAGCAGCGACTGAGCCCACTCGCGCCACGCACAGCATCACGCAGGGTAGATTGTGCGGCCATTGCTTCGGTCCACCACCTTGGCCACGTACTTGAGAGGCAGCTGCCGTGTGTGGCCTACACCGGGGGTGAGAATGACGCCGTTGGAGCTCTCGTAGAGTGCCACGCCATCCGCAAGCACTGCCGCGACATCCAGGTAGACGAAGAGCTGCACGTTCTTGCGCATGCCGCTTACCACCTGCTCGTCGTTAATGAGCCCCTTGGCGAAGTGGATGTGCTGCCTACTCATGGTGCTCAGGTAACCGCACTGCTGGATCGCCTTCCAGGCCGCCCAGTAGGTGCCGTGAACAGCCACCGGTACCTCCTCCACGCTCGTCAGCGTTCGCAGCTGCGGCTCAACACCATCGATGCTGTGCCCTTGCACAGCAGCAATGTAGAGACGGCCATCTGCCGCACCATACGCTAACCGGTAGCGCTGCTTGTCGGAGTCGCGCACGATCCTGGCGACATCCTGCACTGAGACGTGTTGCTTCCTCATCTGTGGCTGACGTAGGACGTCGTCGAGCAGCACGTAGCCGTTGGAGGTGATAGGCACCCGCCACTGGATCGCCTTGTGGCGGAGTAGTGTAGACATGAACTTAGACGCCGTCTTGAGTTCCTCCTCATCGAACACTCGCGAAGGAGCGTCGGCGGCGTTCGTGTCGGAGAGAAGCTCCTGCACGGCGTCGCGATTCGCGTCAAGGACAAGAGTTGGCAAAATGAAGTCGACTGAAGATGCGTGCCGATATGCTGAACGCCCCTTCTTTGGTTTTGGTGCGTCGCCCTCTGTCCGAGCATGCGACCGCGGCGGTGAAGGCACATCCCCTGAGTGCTGCGCCGCGCCGTCGGCCAACGTGCTCGGCAGCGCGTCCAAGGCAGGAAGCTGCGCCTCAGTCGGCGCATGCCAGCGACGAAAGGGCGCAGTGGAAAAAGTGACGTCAATGACGAGGCCGCGCCTCAGCAGTGCGCACAGAACCGCGGTAAGGTTGCGGCAGTCGTCAATGCCGCTATGATGACGCCCCTGCAGCGGGAGGCCGAGCATCTGCAGCATGTCAGGCATCCCAGACGGTCGAAGCGGCGGCGCGGCGCCGCCGCACCCACTCCCGTTGCCGAAGCCCAGCTGTGACATGCACTTCTTCAGGTTGCACCACCGCTGAAACGACAATGGAGTCCCTTGCTGTCCACTAACACGCATCTGCGCCGGCAGCATCGTCTTCAGGTCCCAGTCGCCGCATGTGACGACGCAGTAGCTGCGCATGGGCGGCGCATCGCCGAGTCCGGCCTCGGCAAGAAACTGCAGTGCCTCGCAGTATACCACAGGAAACGGATCACGGCCACTCACCATGTCCTGCGTGATGCCTGTCAGCTCGGTGCAGAAGCGCGAGAGCACGGGATTCTTCACTGGTCGCACATACCGCTGAAACTCCGCGACCGGTGTGGCGGTGCGAGCGTCGACCAGGATCATTGGAAACTCGATCACCTCCGCGTCGGCGATGCGCCTGTCTTCCTCGCACGTAGCCTCGAAGTCCAGCACTACGTACGCGTCGAACGGCTGTGGGGCGATGCAGGGGAAATCGCTGCTGGCGGCGGATTGCGCCGCCGCTACCGTTCTGCGCTGTGGGCATTGACCTGACGGCGGAAGCCGCGAGGGGGTCGCCAACGTGCTCTCCACAAGCTCCGCATCCAGCTGTGAATTCGGCGCGGCCGGCATGCCTCTCCATCCTCCTTGACGAGGAGCGCTTCCCTGTTGTCTTGGATGCTGCGGGTCAGACATGCAGGTTTGCCGTTTGCCGTTCCCGTCGCTGCTAGTGCTTCCTCGAGGGGGTAAAGGTGGGAGAGAGGGGCGTGGGTGAGGCAGGTGATACGACCGCTTGACACGTGGTAGCGGATGGCGCAGAGAGAGCTTGAAGCCGACTAGGCGGCTGGTGATGGAGGGTCGATGACACTCAAGTTTCAGCCTCAAGGCGTCGCATGCATGGTCGCACGTGAACCCAAGGTGACTAGCATAAAACAACAAAGGCTGAAGGGCAGGGAGGAGGAGAGGAAGAGATAGAGCGGATGTGCGGGTGGGGGAGGCGAGGAGAGTGCCTTACACGCAGCAGCGCAGGCACCGGGCACGCGTGCGTCCTCGCGTCGCGAGCAACTGCGTGCCTTCGGATGCCCCTCCTTTTGGGTTGTCACTACCGACGGTGCACGGTTGAGGAGACGCCTTACGCAAGAGTGTCGAGGGGTCGCGCGTACACGCACAGGCACACACGCAAGCGGATCTCGTCTGTACGCCGTCGACGCACTACAAAGCCGAACGAAAAAAGCGAAGCGAGCAGAGGGGGCGGATCATCATCAACGGATGAGGAGGGGCGGCCATGAAGCACCGCGCAGGCACACACGCAGACAAAACTGCAACACGGCAGCGCTTCATCGACCACCACGTGTGTGCGCGTGTGTAGCTAAGCGTTGCACCCTCGCCAAACAGAAGCCTCTGGGCCGCGTCCGCCTCAGCTGCGACGAGGCGACCCTCTATCGTCGCCGCCAGCATTGCCTCACCTTTTTCTCACACCACCACTGCGGAGGCGTTCAACGCCCGACACACGTCTCGCAGAGTCAGCGCTGCTTCGTCTCGTCCCTGTACGCGTGCAGAGGATGTGAGGAAGAGGGGAGATGAAGCGGCGCTGCCCGCCAGCTTCCAATGCTGTCGCTGCTGCAGAGATGGTGCCCACAACTTTTGATGTGTGCAGACGTCGGTGAGGGTCACTGCCGCTCTTGTGCGAGCGGAGGCGGCAGGGGAGGTTTCCACTGGCCTTGCCCCCGCTGTGTTGGAGGACGAGCTCCCCTGCGCCGATGGCGATGCCGCTGAGATGTGCCGCTGAAGTTGGCCAGCTTGTCGCTCTTTCTCTTGCAACGAGTGCGATGCGCGAGCGTGGTCGGCGCTTTTGGTACGATGCACCTGCCGCGCTACGCGGTCATTACGCAGGGGCGCAAACCAGGCGGAGATGCGAGGTACTCGAGGAGCGGCATCAGCCACGGCCATTCGCGAGCCGATGCGAGTGGTGTGCTTAGGCGGCTCATTGCGGGCTTCCGTGCTGCCAGAGAAGTCGCCGTAGGAGCCTGTGACCCGTCGCGGATGTGAGGCGGAGGCACACCACCAGTTGGCTGAGCACATGGCGTTGCCGAAAGAGTTCGCGGGTGCGTGATCAACACCGCCACTTCTATCAGTATGGTCATCTCTGCTCTCATTTGAATCCGCGATCTGCGCGGATGCGTGGAAGGATGATCGGGTGCGAGGGGTAACTGGGTTCGTCTCACATGCATGCTCGCGCTCCCACGGCTGCCACTCACGACCTTGCAGTGGATGCGCATACACTGCGCCGTCGCCCTCATCACGTCTGACACTGCTGCGCTCCGCTCGACGTCTCAGCGAAGGTAGGTTTGCGGCGACGTCAGCGCTGTCGCCGTGTTTCAGGGGGAGCACTGCCGTGCAGGACGGCAGCGTGGAGACTGCAGCTTGACCGTGCCGAGCCCGTGCGCCCTCTTCTATGACTGCATCCACATCTCTCTCCGCGGAGCGGCTTGCCCCACGGAGCCTGCTGCGCTCTCGCTGATAGAGGTACTCCAGCAGTCGCAGTCGTTCTGACAACAGAGACTCCCTCGAAAGCGGCGAGTCGTCGAGTTCTGCGGCAGGCGCATAGGGAAGGCAAGGGCGGCGGCCAGCCAGCATGGCGTGATCGTACGGCGCAGAGTCTGAAAATGGGCTGGACGAGGCCTCGATCGCGCCGACAGTCATCCGCGGGTCTCTTCTGTGCTCGTGCGCCTGCGAAGATGCATAGCGAGAGTAGGACAGCTGCCCATCCCGCGACTCGCCAAGCATCACGGCTGCCGCGGCAGACTGTGCCACCTGCTCCTCCGGTCGCAGAAACAGCTGCAGGTTGCGGTCGCACTGCTTTACACGATTCGGCATCTGAGCCAGCCTTTTGTGCGGGTGCAGCTTGCTAGTGTCATACTGGTAAAGGCACTCAGGCACGACATCAACGCAGGCGCTGCGGCGGGAGGCAGCGGCTGGAAAGCCGTTCGCTCCAATATGCGCGGCAAAAGTTATCCCAGGTCCGCGCGGTCGTCGCGTTGGCCGCATCTGCTGGTGGCGCTGCTGCTGCTGCCATGCGACCGGCGCAGATGCTTGCGCCTGTCGCCGCACCAGCCCCTCTTCCTCTTCTATCGAACTGTTGGAGCTCGCGTCCCCAAACGAAATCTGCGAGGCGTTTCTCTCGGGGAAGGTTCGACGCCCACGACGGCCTTCGAAGTATGTGGCCGCATCGATGAAACAACTCGATGATAGCGAAGACGATGCGGTCGCCATGGACGAGAGATGACAGCTGTGCTTGCCGTGCGCGAGTGAGAGCGTGGAGGGTTTGCCCACGTGCATGAACGATGAGAGAGACCGAGCACCTGTGGGGCTTATGTGCTACGGTGATGGCATTGCGTGCCGCTGCCTGTGTGCGCGTGTGTCAGGGGAGGTCGCCGACATATACAGCGTAGCCCTCAGCGGCGATTCGGAGAGTGAAGAACAGAAGAGAGATGGGTGTAAGGCATCCGCGACTCGTGTAGAGACCACAGCTGATTAGAAACGGCAGCGAAGAATCGAGCGCACTGTAGCCAACAAGGGGACGGGGATGGGAACGGGGCTACCGCGGCGACAGGAGCGCCAGGGCAGAGGTGTGGATGAATTGGGGAGGGGGGCTGCAGCTAATGGAGGAATGTCGCGGTAGAGCGCATCTGCGCGTCTGCCTGTCTGTGCTGGTACTCGTGCCGCACTCTTGTATGCTTTAGATGCATATGCTCTGATGGAGGGAATGCGCATGCACGTGTGCACGCGTGTCTTGCACGGGGGCAGGGGCCGGGTGGTGGTGACAGTGCGCCCATGGTCTACTGCATACTCTCCATGCGCTTCGTCTGTCCCGTGTCTTGATCATGTGAGTCGGTCAGAGAGTCAGGGCTGAAAGCACATAGGGGCTAGGAAAGCAAGGTGGACAGGTGGTGGTGGTGGTGGTGGGGTTGGGCGAGTATGGACAAGGCAGAGCGCAGCAACAGCCATCGGCATCCGCGATAGACAGGCAGAGAGCGCTGGACTCAGCGCGCCAGGGCACACAGCTCGCCCGCCTGTAGCGTCATCACCTCCTTTGTTCGGTTGATCTCCACTTCGACGGCCGCCAACTCACCATCAGCACCACGAATGCGGTTGCGAACGGTGCACATTTCGCCTCGCCGGCTTCCCAGTACCACCATGGCACGACCACCCTTCTTGGGAACCACCGTCTCAAGCCCGTCCACCCCTATCAGCTCTCGAGTGTCAGCCGTGGCCGCCTTCGGCTTACCGCAGTTGTGGAAGCTCCTGCTGCCGCTCTCACCGCTGCCGCTGCGGCCCTCCTCCACCCATTCCATCAGCCGGACGCGGTTCTCGCTTCGCTGCACGGTCTTCACGACGCATTTCTTGCCGTACCAGTCGCCGGCCGCCTCCGTCGTGACACGCACGAGAAGATGCGGGATCACCCACCACGCGGCAGCGGTGACTGACGGCGGTGGCGGGAGCGCAGGTGACGGCGCGGAGGACGGCAACACGGCTCCGTTTGGGGCCGACGACGTGGTCGGCGACGACGCGTTGCTATGGATGATGGCCACAGGGCGACTTGCTGGATCGGCCTTCCACACCGCGTGCATTTTCCGCTCCACGTACCCTGCCGGCCGCACCTCGAAGAAGGATACCTTCGCGCGTGTGCCGTCCAGGAAGAGCGCCTCGATGCTGCGTCCTTGATAATCCACCCGCGTGACCTCGAAGAGCAGGTGCACCATATCGGGGGTGAGTTTCCGGCCATATTTCTGCTCCTCGGAGGTGAAGGTGGCGGCGCTCTTGAAGTGACGCATCGCTTTCTGCGCAACGTCCTCCACTAGCGAGCCGGTGGCCGACGCACCAGCCGCCGCCGCGCCGGTGGTGAGGGTGGGGGCTACGGTTGACGGAGTGGCAGTTGAAGTTGAAGGGGATGAGGCAGGCGCACTCGCCACTGCGCTGCTCGATGGTGGGTCTGCGCAGCTGAGAGGCTTCCGCAGAGAGAGAACGTCGCCGATGCGCACCTGATGCCCTTCCATTGCGTCATGCTCCGCGTTGGCCGTGCTCAGGAAGCCGCCTGTGCTCAGTGGCACATACGCGTGAACGACCTCGAAGTCACCAGATGACGTCGGTGTGGATGACGTCTGGGGTATCATCACTTTTGCACTCGTTGCGGCGGAATGAACGGCGGGGCCGTGGCCGCTGCTTCTGCGGTCGCCGGATGTGTTGAGCGCGTGCATGCGATGCAGCAGCTGCAGGCCAACCCGAGACGGTGCTGCACGGCCGCCTGTTGTGCTGCTGTCGTTGGTGGAGCCAGTGACGGGGACACCGTTGAGGGTTCTCGCTAGCGAGGCAGCGGATGCCGTGCTCCACACCGCATCATCACCGACGGCTTCGTCATCCGCTTCGTCGTGCGGGTCACCTTCGCCACCGAAGAAGAAGTCTGAGCTGCTTGATGGGCCGACAGAAGGCGCAGCAGCGCGAGTGGCCGATGCCAGCGGGGATGCGGATCTCCTCTGTGGTGTTCCGTTTGCGTGTTCCGGCTGCCGCATGGGCCCTGCACCGACGACAACGGCGCCCCCGTTGCCGCCATAATCATCGTCATCGCTCGCGTACCGCTCCAGCTCTCGCAGAAAGCGTGCGCGCGCGCTTAGCGCTGGGGCGTCGTGGATGTGTTCTCGGGCACCAGCATGGGTGCAGCTGTCACGCTTGGACTGCTCTGAGGCGAGGCGTTTGTGCGGCGGAGCATCGTCGCTTGAGCTCATGGAAGACATGCACACGCGCACACTTTATCTCTCGCTTGTTTCCTTGGAATGTGTAAGGGGGCCGCTGGGAGTTCAGTGCGAGGAGAGGAGAGAGGGATGGCAGCTCGGGGGCACTGTGCGTGCGTGCGTGTAGCAAGCGCAGATACGCAGGAAGAGGAGGTAGTTGGAGAAGGGCAAGCCCGGGGCATGCTGCCGCACCGCCAGCGGTCAAAGAAAACTCCATCATGGGCGCAGAATCAGCGAAGGTCGCCCTGCTTTCGTTCGCAGCGTCGTGTTCTTTGTTTCGCTTAGGCATGGTCGGTGCACATGTTGGTGTCCGTGCCCACACGACCACAAGCACGCGCGCACATCGACACAGATACATCCAGAGCCGCACACAATGAAGAATTCGCCTCCGCCTGCGTGATTGTAACCGGACTGTCACTCATGCACGAGGAAGAGCGGGAAAGATCGTGCAAGGGAAGAGGGGTGGCACACGCACGCCCACGCCCACATGCCAAAGGCACGTGCTGCGTTCACTGCCAGACTCTCACGAGTAGGGGCTAAAGGGTGCTGAGCGGCGGCCGCCACCACCACTACCACCACCGCGGCCGAGCCCGTCGCCGCGAGTAGTGCCTGTACCTCGGCCAACAGAGTAAGGAGAGAAGCTGCTCCCGCCGCGGCCGCGCATTCCGCCACCGCCGCCTCTGCCGCGGTACGACGACATGCTACGGCCACCGCCGGCGTCGACACCACCGCGGCCGCGGTCGGTACTAAAGTAGGGTTTCGAAAAGCTTTCACGGTTTTTGTTGAGGGGCAGTTGATCCGGTGCCTGTGTCACCTGCATATACTCAAGCGTGTCAGGGTCGACTTCGCGCAGTGCGTTGCGGATGACGGCCATGTTACGGCGGTGCCGAATGAAGCGCGCCTGCTCCTCCTCCGACATGTTCGGATTCGGCATCCGGTACCGGCGCGGGCCGCCCCCTCCACCAGGTTCTCCCCTGCCGCCGCCCTCTGCGCCGCCACGACCACGGTACTGCAAGAAGCCTCGCCGCTGATCTTCTCGGTTGTACGGCGCAGGCGAAGAGGATGGGGCAGAGGTGCCTGGCGCCTCCTGAAAGCCGGCCAGAGTGTATTGGTCCGGTGGCGGCGCCTCGAACGCATCCAGCGAGAAGACGACGCCTGGAGTTGTTCTCTGCTGCTCGGCGAGAAGCTGACGCACCTTGGCGTTGCGCTCCCTCTCATAGACCGTTTCTGCGCGCGGCTTGGGGTTGCTGCTGACCGTGGGGCCGCTGTCTGTCGAGGAGGTCAGCGTGGAGGGCACCGCATTCCCGGCGTGGTGGCCAACGGCGTGTGACGACGCCGGCCCACGTCGCTTTGACGCAGGCACGAACGTCAGCTCCAAGTCCTCTGGCACGCCGTCATCCTCCTCGTCCGACATGCGAGCGAGCACGTCGCCCGCAGACCTGCCGTGGGTGCTCATTGTCGACACCGCGTTGCGTCTCTGCCACAGCTGCACTTGAGGCTTCCCTGTCGGGGGAGGGGGGGGGCGCTGCGCGGTCGGCTCTCTCCAGGCCGGCACGCTGCTGGAGGGAGACGTGACACGTCCGTCGAGATCGTTGAAAGCCCTTTGGGCCCTCTGAGGACAACGGCGTCAGAGAGGGAGGGAGGCAAGGCCCCGCGAGGGCGGCAGCGATGCGGAGGTGTACACGGATGACTCTACCCCCGAGCAGATAGGGGGGGAAGGTAGGGGCTGGTGCTGGACAGCGACTGGCAGAGGAGGTGAGTATACGTATATATATATATATACTTGCGAGTACGAGTCGTGCCCTTGCGTTTCTGTTCTCTTCGCGTCTGTGCGTGGTGCGAAGTGTTTAATTTGCGTGTGTGCATCAACGTTGAATGCGCGCATGGAAGAGTAAGAGAGGAGGACACATCGAGGGCGGTTGTACCATGACGGCATTAGGAGGCACCGGGGGGTCTGAGAAGCGCGGCAGCAGACACACACACACACGCACAGGAAGCGAATACGCCGAACTGTTTGAGCAGGAGCGCTTGTCGGGTGCGCGACTCAGTGCTGCTATTCCCCAACGAGTTTGTGTGTCTCGGTGGAGTACAACTGACATCCCTCCGCTTCGTTTTCGCATGTTACAAGCACAAACCTTTTTTTTTTTTACCTAATTGCAGCGTGTGCATTCTCTGCCACACACAACATGTGCTCAACCCCAGTCTACCTGCGCCCCCGCCAGCCCCGTCACAAGGGCCCCCATCCGCGTGGCGCGAAGCAGCGCGGGACACACGCTCGCTACACCAATGCGCCGACTCCGCTATGGGAGCAGCGCCTCTGCAATCAAATCCTACTCACCACCCACCTGCTCTGCAGGTCGCCTCACAGCAGCGCCCATCAGGCAGGTTGCCACACCTTGGTGCATCCCCTGCAGGGGTGGGTCCAGGGTCCTCTCCACCCGCAGGGCAGCGTGAGGGCTGGGTGAGATGCGCTCAAGTTGCGCTGACACTTCGCCCATCACCTGCATGGCACAAGCGTGCGCACTGCCGCAGGTCGCTCCGGCGCAACGCTATTCATTAACCCGACCGCAGGCATCAGCAGCCGTAAATCGCTCTGACCTCCCTGCGCCGTAGGTGCCTTGCCTTGCCACCACCAGAGATGGCTCGGCATTGGCAGGAGATAAGGAGGGGCTGCTTGGCTTCCTCCCACACAGAGAGAGTGTGTGGTTGGTGCTGGACCTTGTGACACCGCGCACTGTGTGGGCGGTCTGTCCCCTCGTTGCGGGGAACTAGATTCCACGGGACCAAGAAAACGCGATTGTGCTCTTCTCCCTTCGATCATGTCGTTCCGTCATGTCTCGAGAGAAGCGTACAACACTTGACGAAAGAAATCCCCAAAAAAAGAGCAAGCAGAGAGCCCTCTCTCCCCATCCCTGCGCACAGACATTCATGCATATGTATGTATATATGCATATATATTTATGTGTTCGCTAGGTCAGATGCTGGTGCCCGCACTTGCTGTCTCGGGAAGGATATTTAAATAAATATGTATATATAAGTATATATATATATATATACGTTAATAGGAAGTGCGAGCGAGCGTTAGCCGTCCGCATGCCCTGTTCAAGGGGCGCCTTCACCGTGTGTGTGTGTGTGCGTTGTATGTGTGAGTGTGTGGTCTCCTCCTAAGGAGGTGAGGAGATGTCCTGCGCTTCGGTGCTTCCCCGAACTTCCCCAGCCAACACCTCCATTCCATTTCGGAACGCCCCAGTAAAGACCTCTTCCCAAGTGTTGCCTGCATAGACATCAGCATCGCTTATAATGAGGCACCGGACGGCAAGCGCGAAAATATACAGGGTTTGCCACCAAGAACACCGCTTCTACGACCGAAGGCCACCAATCGACCGTCAACCCGACCCCTACCTCGGCGCTTGATTCGTTTCTTCGTCAAAACCCACAACTGGCCTCCATTGCATATACGTAAATATATATAATGCCGCTCTCTCTGCTGGCGGCGTGCCGCTGCTGCTGTGGGCGCACACGCGTCAGCGGCGTGCATGTGTGTACGCCACCTTCTGTGAACAGATGCGCAGAGCAGCGGTGCGACGCGTTATGTCACACACACGCACAAAAAAAAAGACGTCAACTGCGGACAGACACCGACAACAGAGAGCGAGAAGAGAGAAGGGAGGGTTGGACCCGCAGAGCAGCAGCAGCAAAGTCGCGGTGGAGCTCATGCGTAAAGATGCCTGCTCCTGTGCGTGGTAGGGTAGGGAGAAGGAGGTGATGAGAAACGCGTTGTCACTGGCGCCGACAAGAAAAAGACACACACGCACACACAACAACAAATAAGGAAGAGGAGGGCGATGAGGGCCCACGCTGTGCGCTTCCAAAAGACACGGAGGAGGAGGAAGGGTCGATGGGAGAACAAAACAAGGAAGGAATAGGCACAGAACAAGTCTATGAGAGACAGAGACAAACTTAAAAGCACACACGCACACGCTCACAGCGCGCACAAGCTCTGCACCCTCGCGGTTAAGCTTCTCCTCCCATCTTCTATCTGTCTTAGCAAATAAACTCCTTCTCCAGGTAATAATTCTCGGGCAAGTAGCGCGGCTCCCAGAAAGCCGTCTTCACCAGCTTCATCAGGTCTGGGCGGTTATCTGGCAGATCTGCCTTGGCCAGCCCCAGCTCCTGTAGCTTCTGAATACACGCCACGGCCACCTCACGCGACACGCGGCGCACCTCCTCAATAGACGGGTACAGCTGTCCCTTGGCGAGGTCGTCCGGCGTGGCCAGCGTGCTCAGGCAGGCAGCGGCCGCCACCAGCACCTCCTGCGGGATGTACGGCGGCTGAGCAATGCAGCAGCCGAGACCCACCCCGGGGAAGATGTACAGGTTGTTGCCTTGCGATGGTTGCAGCGTGCGGCCACTGACGACCGTCTCAGGAAAGGGGCTGCCGGAGGCCACGATGGCATCGCCGTTCGTCCACTTGTATGCGTTCGCCGGCACAATTTCGGCTTTGCTGGACGGATTTGACAGCGGGAATATGATCGGGTGAGGGCAGCACGAGTGCAGAAACTCCACAATCTCGCGCGAAAAGACGTTGGCGGTGGCGCCGAGGCCGATGAGCGCGGTCGGCCGCACGTAGCGCACAACGTCCTCGAGAGTCTTCAGGCTTGCAATAACTGCGTCAGGGATGTCGGTGCGGGCCCATCCCAGCTTGTGCTTGGCCAGCTTGTCACCGCGGTTGGTGGCCACCATGCCCATCGAGTCGACGAAGAAGATGCTCTTCTTGATGTCCTCTTTCTTCATCCCGGCCTCAGCGGCGAGGTCGGCGATGCTCTCCGCCACACCGGTCGCGGCAGAGCCGGCGCCGAAGAAGACGATGCGCTGCTGCTCCATCGGGATCTTGCTTAGCTTCACCGCCGTGTGGAAACCAGCAGCTATGACGGCGCCGGTGCCCTGGATATCGTCGTTGAAGCAGCGGTACTTCTTTTGGTAGCGCTCCAGCATGTCGAAGCAGTGGTTGTTGCTGAAGTCCTCGAACTGCACGACAGCGGAGGGCCAGGTGTCCTTCACAGCTTCCATGAACTCGTCCAGCAGAGCGTAAAAGTCGGCGTCGCCGCACCGCGGCTTGCGCAAACCGAGATAAAGCGGGTTGTTGCGGAGCTCGAGGTTGTTTGTGCCAACGTCCATGACGACCGGCAGCACGCGGCTCGGCTTCACACCGCCCGCAGCGACGTACAGGGAGCACTTGCCGATGCTGATGCCGATGCCGTTGGCGCCGAGGTCGCCCAGGCCGAGAATGCGGGAGCCATCGGTGATCACGATGACGTCGACGTTCGTCTTGCGAAGGTTCTGAATCAGCTTCCTCACCTTGCCCTTGCTGGCGACGTCGAGGTACAGTCCGTGGTCCTTCTGATAGAGGTCACCGTAGCGCTGGCAGGCCTCGCCGACGGTCGGTGTGTACACGATCGGCAGTGTCTGCTTCAGGTACCGCGTCAAGATGGCGTAGTAGAGGGTGACGTTCGTGTTCTGCACGTTGCGCAGCAACTGATAGCGGTTGATCGGCTCGTTGAAACGGTTCAGCTGATCCCAGTACCGCTCCACCTGATCATCGAGGGTCTCGACAGAGGGCGGCAGCAACCCTTCCACGTTCATGTGCGACCGCTCTGCTGCGGTAAAGGCTGTGCCCTTATTGGTGAAGCGGTTGCGCAGGTAATCGACACCGCGCACTGGGCGCTTCGACACCTCGATCAGATGAACCAGCGACTTGGCAAGCATATTGAGCAAGGTGGCCGGGCAGGAAAAAGAGGAGGGGAGGGCGGGTTGATGCAAGAGAAGGGGAAGGAAACGGGCGACGTCGGGCGGAGATGACGTGATGGCTGTGGTAGCCGTTTGTAGGCGCCCTCGTAGATGCGGTGAACGAAGCTGCAGCACACGCCAGACAGAAAGAGAGATGGACCGGGTGACAAAAAAAACGACCGATGAGTATGTCCGTGCGTTGCGTGCCCGTTCGCGTACGTGCGTACGTGTTGTGGTACTTGTGTACGTCACAAAACGCACGACGACTTGTGAGAGCAAAGGAGGAGGAGAGGAGGGCGTGGGGGCGGCGACCGGGGGCGGGTGGGGTGGGGTGGGGCCGAAGAGGGCCGTCGATCGCAGCCTGCCGACGAAAGAATGCAAGAGGAGAGATGCTAAGGATGATGGCGATTGGGTTAACGACAGAAGAAAGGCGAGCGAGAAGACGAGAACAACAGAAGAAAAAAAAAGGGATTTGACTGATATCTGAAAGCCTTGAGGGGGTGGATTGGGTGCGCGTGCGTGCGTGCGTGCGTGCGTGCGTGTTGGCGTTCACGAGCCCGCGTGCGAAGGCAGGCAGGCAGGTAGGAAAGCCAAGCGAGAGGTAGAGGAACGAAGAGAGAGACATGCAGACTTGTCATGCGTCGTTGTCACGGAGGAGTTTTGGAGGATGGGCGGCACGTCTGCCGAATCCTCTAAGCTCACACCCACACACTGCATCTCCATCACGAGGGAGAGATACAAGAGAAGTCGGCGGGGCACGCAGATAGGAGAAGGAGAACGCGAAAGAGCGGCGCTTGGGGGAATGCGCACAAGTTAGCAGAGCAGCTCCTGCCTTCTTTTTCTCTCTTCCTTGACGTCTTTGTTGTTGCCCCACTGTGCAGCATCAAACAGATCACCTTGCTTGCATTTTCATGTGGAATTCTATGTCCCTTGCTCTCGCACGTAGTGTTGCGCGAAGGGACGCGGATGACGCATGGGACACATGGCTGCGGTCGCCGGGCAGCAGGAGGCGAGGTGTGCAGCGATACATGTGCATGACGAATGCGCGGTGAAAACGTCTCTTGAGATATCGTATTGGTGCTGTTGCTGTGGGCGTTTTCCGCTCCAACTTGGCCGGAGATCGGCCGCGTGACACCTTTCTCGATGCAGAGCAGCGCACACCCTTTTCTTGTCACTCCATCCCCCATACACGCACACACACAAGCACACATACTCGCTCGTTGGCTGCCGCTTTACCCACAAAAAAAATGTTTGCTATTCGTTTTGTTTGTGTGCTATCGCTGATTTCTTCTTTTACGCACGTCTGTCTGTCTCCATCTGCCGCGCGCAGTGGTCCTCCGTTGGTGGTGCGCACAGTTGAGAGATGATGAGGAGGGGAAAGAGCGAGGGATGCGGATGACGCGTCTCCCTCTCTCTTTCCGCAATTTCTGTATGCATACGTTCTTGCGTTGTCCTGTACATGAGGAGGAGAAACAAACAACAATGTACTTTAGTTGTCGGTGTTGTGGTGGTTTTGCGGTGACCCCGCAGATGGGGCGGGCGTGGGGAGAAATCGGGGTCAAATACGTTGGCACGTTGCCCATCACACGGGTGATACAAACACGTTCACAATCGCGCGTCTCTCCGACGCAACGCCATGCATAACCTGACGGCCAACATCAGCAGCGATCAATTCGCTCTGACCTCCCCCTGCGCCGTGGGCACATGACCCTGCCACCTCCAGAGATGGTGGGGGCGGCTTGGCTACCCCCTACCCTCTAAACACACGCAGGCAGAGAGAGAGAGTGGGGAGCGGGGGGAGGGGTGCAGAACCCTGAGCTGCCACGCACCGGATGCGAGGAGAGATGGGTACACGCGCACGCACAAAGCCGAAAGTAACAGAAAACAGAAATAGTATATACCAATGAAGAAGCAAGTGTCAGGCTCCATCGCGACAAGACGAAGAAGGAGATCGACACCCCGGGCCTGCGTGCTGGTGTGCCTGCGTGAGACAATAACCATAGCAGGGAAAGAGGGAGAGAGGAGGGAGGGACAGAGGGGAGGGAGGGGAGAGGAGGGAGCGTGCTCCTGTGGGCGACGCGCACGACCACACTCCCTCATCCACATCTTCACCACCCCCTTGCCCTGCCTTTCATTACCCCCCCCAAGCGCCCGAAAAAGATACCCGATCACTCTTGTGTTAGTGTTTTCGTTGTTGCTCCTTTTCTGGTTGCCCCCTCTCCCTCTCTGCCTGTCTCTCGCTCTGGTGCGTGACTCCACTCCCCCCGCTGTCTGTCGGTCTCTCTCTCTCTCCACCTCCCCACTCACGTCCCCCTGACTTTGTCGACATCCGGGATAAGCGAAGAGGGTGGGAGAGGGGGAGGGGGCCGTCTCCAGTGTGCCGGAGCGAAAAGGTGGCGCCAACACGTCTGAGGCGTGGAAAGGGGAGAGACGAGCTCGTTGAGAGACGCTCAGGACACGGCATGGCGGGCGAGTGCGACATCCTCGCACGGAAGAAACGAGATGCACACGCACACCCGAAAGAGACACCCGGCAGGGGGCCAACACACACGCACACAGAGCGAGAGGGAGGGAGAGACGCCCACCGACGCGCACAGGCAAACCTCATGTGGAGTGAGGATCCGTCCCCCTCCCTTCCCCGACAAAAAAATTTCACGCACGCACTAAGTAAGGGAACGCGTCAGCATGAGCATCGGCACATCCGCAAGCGGATACCCCCTTCCCCCAAGAAGAAAACGCAGGCATACAAGGAGGCACACAACTACAACAGGACGGAGGCGGCGCCCAGTGAAAGGAGCCGGGGGATCACAGGGGGGGGGGAGTCGAAAGAGGGAGAGGGAGATGAAGAGGGGGAGGTCCGCAGAAAAGCCAAAACGAAAACCGAAAAGAGGAATGAGTGGAGTCGGGGTTCAAGGAAGAGAAGGCAGGTACACACACACACACGTACGCACGCATCGCCATCTCAAGTAAAAAAAAAACGGAAGCAAAACAAAAAGTAAAAAGGAGGCGGGGGAGGGGGAGGGGGAGGGGGATAACGGTAAAGAAGAACTCCGAAGAGTGACAAATACCCCCATGCACACGACCATGTGCAGGAAGGGCAGCAGCGACACAGAGGCGCGCAGAAGAAGGTACTGCACGTAACCATGCGTTCATGGAAGGGGCCGATAGGGGGAGGTGAGGCCGGGGTGCGGGGCAGGAAGAGGAGAGGAGGGCCTATAGGTAGCATTGAGCGACAGATGCGCGTGCACACAGCAGATACAACTACACAGTAACACACAGCACATATACACGCATGCAAGCAGCGGCACCGCCTTCGCTCAGCGCTACAGTCGCACGGTGCAGACGTCTAGCCGCCGTCCTTCACAGAAGGCTGACGTCCAGCTCTGCCGGGTAGTGCGGCACCCACTGAGATGTCTTTATGGCCGCCAGAATGGCATCCTTCTCGCGCGGCAGGTCCTTGTTTCCGTCGATGCCGAGGCGCTGCGCCTCCATGATAACCTCGGTGGCGATGTGGGCAGAGATGTTATGGATGTCTTCCAGCGGCGGGTACAGCTGCTCCACCTCCATCTGCTCCGGGGTCGTGAGTAGGTTCAGGCACGCCGAGGCAGCCACCAGGAGGTCGTCCGGGATGTAGGATGGCTGGACCAGCGCGCAGCCGAGGCCGACGCCTGGGAAGACGTACAGGTTGTTGCCCTGCGACGGCTTGATGGTCTTGCCGTTGATGGTGGAGGCCGGAAAGGGGCTGCCGGAGGCGATAATAGCTGCACCGTTGGTCCAGCGGTACGCATCATCCGGCATAACCTCCGACTTGCTCGTGGGATTCGACAGCGGAAAGATGATCGGGCGGGCAGCGTTGGCGGCGACGCTCTTCACTATAGCCTCCGTGAACACAGGACCGACACCGCCCAGGCCAAGCAGGGCCGTCGGCTTCACGAACTGCACGACGTCCTCGAGCGACTTCAGGTTCTGGCTGTCCTCGGCCGAGATGTCCTTGCGCGACAGCAGTACCTTGTGCGCCGCCAGCTTGTCACCACGGGTGTCACTCACCAAGCCCTTCGTGTCGACCAGGTAGAACGTCTTCAACACCTCAGCAATGTCCACGTTGTACATGCGAGAGGCCAGCTGGGCGATGTTTTTCGCCACACCGACAGCGGCAGAGCCGGCGCCGAAGACGACGATGCGCTGTTCCAGCGGGCCAAGGCCGGACTTCTTGACAGCGTTCAGAAAACCAGCAGCTATGACGGCGCCGGTGCCCTGGATATCGTCGTTGAAGCAGCGGTACTTCTTTTGGTAGCGCTCCAGCATGTCGAAGCAGTGGTTGTTGCTGAAGTCCTCGAACTGCACGACAGCGGAGGGCCAGGTGTCCTTCACAGCTTCCATGAACTCGTCCAGCAGGCTGTAGAACTGATCGTCATCGAGGCGCTTCTCGCGGGTGCCGAGGTACTCGCGATCGTTCAGATACCGTTCCGTGTTTGTGCCAACGTCCATGACGACCGGCAGCACGCGGCTTGGATGCAGGCCGGCGCCGGCGACGTACAGGGAGCACTTGCCGATGCTGATGCCGATGCCGTTGGCGCCGAGGTCGCCCAGGCCGAGAATGCGGGAGCCATCGGTGATAACGATGACGTCGACGTTGTCGTACAGGGACTCTTTCATCACCTCAGAGAAGTGACCCTTGAGGTACTTGCTCAAATACATTCCGCGCTCACGCACCCAGTAGTTGCTGAAGTTCTGGCAGGCCTCGCCGACGGTCGGCGTGTAGATGATGGGGAGCAGTTCCTCGATGTGGGTGAGCACGAGGGCGTAGTAAAGCGTCGTGTTCGTGGCATGGATGCTGACCAGGTGGTGGTAGCGGTTGATGGGCTTGTCGTAGCGGCACAGCTGCATCCAGGCACGCTCAATCTGCATCTCAAGGGTCTCGACGGTGGGCGGCAGGGCACCAAGGATGCCAAGCTTCTTACGCTGCTCTGTCGTAAAGGCGGTGCCGCGGTTCAGGTAGCGGTTCGTCAGGACATGTGCACAGTGCGAGTGCACATGCGACGCCGTCTTGCTCTGCAGATCGTTTTGGAGGGACATTCTAGTTGGCGCTTCGCAGTAACCGTGTGTGCGGGGGCAGAGGGAGGAGGGGAGAGGCGGTGGAGGAATGAAGGGGGGAGGGGCTGTGGGCGCGAGTAATGCTTGATGAGTCCGCACGCCAGTCGAAATGAGATGTTTGTGTTGGTTGCGGTGAATGGCGGAGACGCATATGAAAGTAAAGCGGTGTGGTGGGGTGGGAGGGAGTGAGTTTGAGAGTCAGTGTGGAAAGCAGGGAGGAGGGGGGCGGCCCGCTTCTTTCGCTCTGGGGACGGCGGGGATGGCCCATAAGGGAAAGGAGAGGAGGGATGCGGCAAGTCGAACGAACAGGCTTCTCTCTCCCTGCCTCTGCTTGCCTGTCTTCCACAACGCGTGCGCTTCAACGTGTGCATTCTCTGCCACACACAACATGTGTTCAACTCCAGTCTACCTGCCCCCCGCCGGCCCTGTCACAAGGGCCCCCATCCGCGTGGCGCGAAGCAGCGTGGGGCGGGTGTGGGGAGAAATCGGGGTCAAATACGTTGGCACGTTGCCCATCACACGGGTGATACAAACACGTTCACAATCGCGCGTCTCTCCGACGCAACGCCATGCATAACCTGACGGCCAACATCAGCAGCGATCAATTCGCTCTGACCTCCCCCTGCGCCGTGGGCACATGGCCCTGCCACCTCCAGAGATGGTGGGGGCGGCTTGGCTACCCCCTACCCTCTAAACACACGCGCAGTGCCGTCAATAAAGAAAAAAGAAAGTGAAGCGACGCGCCGCGGGAGGCGAGCGGGGGGGGGGCGAGACCGCGCATACATGTAAACGCTGTGGGGGACGATGTGCGTTGCAAGCTGCACCGTGCACCGCGTTGTGCATGGAGGGTCTGCAAGGCATGAGGAGGAGGAAAGAGTGAGAGATGCTCAGGAGGCGTGCACAAATGATGGCGCGCGAGAAGATAGGATGGAGAGAAGCACAAGCTAACAACAAAGAAAAGGAAAGAAGCAAAAAGAGCGAAACTACGCGCTGCGCACCACTTCTGAAGGACAAACACGCGCACGCCTGTCCACTCACAGCAGACATCCTTGTCGACGGTATCTGCGTCGACCACCACTGGACAGAAAAGAGGGACTTCATGGAGCTAATCACTGACCTCTTCGGACGATTCGAGCTCCGCCTCTTCCTCGTCATCGTCGTCGTCGATCACCTCGATCTCCATCTCGCTCTCCTGCTGCTGGATGGCGGCTTGACTGGCACACGTGATCGTCTCCTCGTCCTCCTCGAAGGCGGGCTTCTCGACCTTCACGCAGGTCGACACGACGGGCCCGGCCATCTTGGTGTTATCGCGCTCGTCAGCGAACAGAAAGGAGAGAAGCGATGGCGCGTGCTTCGCCACGGCGCGGGTAACGCTGTCAAGGTTGAACGAGGCAACGGCGCTGATGTGGCGCCACGCCTTCAACTCATCCATGCGTGGCCCACTCTTTTTCTTTGGCTGACCCACCTTGCGGAACTGCATCTTGAGCTCCTCTGCCTGCTTGCCGCGGCTGCCGCGGCCGCTCGCGGCCAAGGACTCGGCGGCCTCGCAGGATGTGCACCCCAGCAGGTCGTGGGTGTCGCACAGCGTGTCGGCCTTGTATTTGAAGAGGGACTTGAGCTCCTCCAGCGTGAAGTGCTGCTTTGAATCCTCCTGCATGTCCACCACGTTCGCCGACAAGCCTTGCTTGCTCACTTGCCGCTGGTAGATTTTCTCTTCGATGGTGCCGGTGCTGAGCAGGCGATAGATGAAGACGCGCTTCTTCTGGCCATCGCGCCACACGCGGCCCATTGCCTGTGCATCGTTTGCGGGGTTCCAGTCAGGGTCGAAGAGGATCAGCCGGTTCGCACCGATCAGGTTCAGCCCGACACCGCCGGCCTTCGAGGAGAGCAGAAACACGATCTCCTGCGAGCCGGGCACGTTGAAGTAGTCCACTAGCTGCTGGCGCTTCTTGATGGGCGTGCTGCCATCAAGCTGGAAGTACGCGATCTGCTTCGAGTTACACAGCGCTGCAATGATGTCAAGTGTTTGCGTGAAGTTCGACACAATGACGAGCTTGTCGCGCTCGCCGTTTCGCTTCAGCTCGTCGAGCACGAGGGAGACGAAGTGCATCTTACTGCCGCAGTCTACGCTCAAGCTACCCGGCTTAAACCCCTTCGGTAGCACAGATAGGGGGATGCCTCGCGATTCACCTGCAGCGCTGCTGCGGCCGCGACGGCGGCCAGCCTGCTGCTGCTGCGCCAACGCACCTGCCGAGTTGCCAATCTGATGAGACAGGTGCACCGCGTCGTGGAAGAGATCCATGTGATTGCACAGCTTCCGCAGGGCGGAAATGAGCACCAGCGGCGTGCACTCCGCAGACTCGACCACGTCGGCCAGCTTCTGATAGGCGAGTTCCTGCTTCTCTCCCAGTCGCACGAAGACGGTAACGTCCACCTTGGGCGGCAGGTAGGACTCATTGATGGACTGCGTGCGGCGAAGGATAAAGCGCTGCGTCAGCACCGAGAGGTAATGCGCGCGATCTCGGCCAAGAGATTTGAGGTGGTCTGGGCATCCCGGGTCGCGGCCAAGGGAGACGGGCTCTTCGAAGACGCGTGCGAAGAGGTCGCGGTTGCCGAGGATACCGGGGTTGACGAAGTTGACCATGGCGTGGAACTCGGACAGGTCATTCTGGATGGGGGTGCCGGAGAGGATGATGCGGTTGCGCGTTGGCAGCATGTCCACCGCCTTTGTCGTCTTCACCTCCGCGTTCTTGAGGCGGTGACCCTCGTCGCAGACGACCAGTTCGACAGAGCGCAGCCCCGAGAGGCGGTCGATATACTTGCGCAGCTGGTCGTACGAGATGACCAGGACGTCGCCATCGCCGTCGAAGCGGGAGATAATGCGGTCTCCCTTCGGAGTCGACTCGGAGATGGCGAAATGCCTCACTGCCCCTTCGCCCAGCCACTTGTCAAACTCGTTGCACCAGTTTTTCACTAGCGAGGACGGCGTCACGACGAGGCACTTGCGGGCCGTCGGCTGGCCGTGCTTGCCTTGCTTCAAACAGGTGTAGATGGTGGCCACCGTCTGGATCGTCTTACCCAAGCCCATCTCATCGGCCAGGATGGCGCCGTGGTAGCCGAGCATGCGCTCGCCCGTGATGCAGTCGAAGAGAAACTTTACGCCAATGATTTGGTGCGGCCGCAGCTTGTCGCCAATGATCGGGTCCACAACGACGGAGACTTGCCGACGGCCGTGCACGTCGCGCTTGTAGTCGGCGCGGAACAGCACCACCGCCTTCTCGCGGTCCGGATCGTGCAGCGGGTGCAGGTCATCCATGATGATGCCATTCTTGCCCATCTTTGGACGCCCGGCTACGGGGACGACGAAGCCCGTCTCCCCATCCTTGGGGCGACGGCGGAAAAGGATGGAGGCGAAGGCGCTACAGTTGCTGAGCGAGTTGCCGAAGCTCATCCCGGGCTTCCGCGCCTTCGCCTCCTCGGCGGCCGCGGCCTCGGCCTTGGCCTTGGCCTTGTCTTCCTTCACGCGGAGGTCGTGCTCGGAGCGCAAGAAGAACTCGCCGCTGCGGAACGCCTCCTCGGTGAGCGCTGTGATGAGCAGCACACTTTTTGTTCCCACCTTCAAGACGCTGCCCGCCTTCGCACTGTCCACTTCCTCCTGCTTGATCGGGTAACCAGGGTCGGGCCGGTTGCCATACTGCCGCCCCACGCGGTCGTACATCATAACCCCCAGCAACTCCGTATCGATGATGACGATGCCGACAGATTCATGCCGCGTCGCGCCGTCCGTCTCGACCTGGAAGTACAGCTTGCCATAGGGGCTGACGGGGTAGCGGCTCACCACCTTGTCCGCTGGGATAGCGTCCTCGTCCGCGGCGGCGGCGGTCTCGTGGCCCTCGCTGGCTGCCGCTGCAGTGCCATCTTCGGCAGCCTCCGGCGCACCAGGAGCCGTCTTCACGCCTCCAGTGCCGGCCTCCACCTTGAGCAGCTTTGCGGTGCCGCCTCCCTGGCTTCCGCTGTCCTCAGAGTCCGCTTCCGTCTTCCCTCGCGCTGCCGCGGCAGCTTGGAGGGCCCGCGCGGCCACCGCCTGGGCGGCGGACTCCGGCTGGTGGTAGTCTATCTGGCTGCGCCGTGCCAGCCGGTAAGCCACAAGGTCGTTGTGTGCCGTGCTGCCCGCGCTGTGGGGGGTGACGGTGGGGTACATCACCTCGCGCCGAGCGCCAGTGGAGGTGATACAGGTCACACTCGGGCCAGGCAGATCCACGGTGTCGTCACCGATGTTGCTGGCATCCCCTGAGCCGGGTGCCTTGAAGCTGCCTTTGCTGAGGGCCCGCCAACCGGTCATGAAGCGCGGCACAGCGGCAGCCACGGTGGCAGGCAGTAGTGGGCGCGTCCTGGGCTTGCGCTCCGCCGGCTTACCCTCACCACTCGTTGTGGGAGGGCGGAACGTGCCGTTGGCAACGCCGCTGCCTGCCGCTGACTTGCGCATCGCCGCGTTGAATTTCGCTCAGCGACACGAACACCCCCTTCCCAAAAGAAGGCGAGAAGATGTAGATGGAAAGGTAGAAGGGATTGTGGTGGTGGGGCAACTCTGTCCTTTGTTCTGCCACACTCGCGGTGTGTCGGCGTGTGTGTCTGTGAAGCGGGCAGGGGTGATGATGCAGCGCTCGCCAGGACTGTCCGCACGGGGAGAGCAGGAGAGGACGAGGGCGACAAGGAAAGGGAGGAGAGGGTGAAGGTGTAAACGACGACAACGACAGATTTGGCGGAACAACCGGGGGAGAGGGGAGGGAGTTGAACCACGGAAAGGGGTAGTGTGACGCTGTGATACTGACAAGGCAAGCAGAGAGAACGTGTATGTATGTGTGTATGCACGCGCACAGAGGCACACGATGTGGAGGAAGGCCCAAGAAGCAAGGGGAGAGAAAGAGGCAGGAAGGGCGGTTCGTCGGCCGGTGGGGACGGCAGGAAGGAAGGAATGAGAAGCACAGGAGCAGCGGTTTTAGGCATGTATGCCATGCTATGTGGAGGTGTATGCGGATCTGCGGGTAGTGTGAGTGTGTTGATGCCCCACCCCCCCTTTACTTGGAAATGTGCAACTGCCCCTATGTGTGTGTGTGTGTGACCGAGTACTGGAGCACTCAGCCACAGGGGGAGACGGGGTTGATGGATGTCTGATGCCCGTCTGCCAGCTGTGTGCCGTGGTTGGTATTGCCACGCTGTGTGCAGTTGCATCTATGTGCGAACTCTAAAAGATACGTGCCTCTGTGTGAGGCGTGCACCACCGCCCCGCTTCTGGTGACGTTGATTTGCAGAGTATCTATGCGTAATGAATTCATGTATGTAGAGGCCCGAGATGAGGCAGAGGCACGCGGTAGGGCGCGGTGCGGCGTGAGAGAGAAACTGTAGAGGTCCAGCCCGCATAGACGGCGTGCGCGCACTTGTGGGATTCGCGCTCGCGCGGTTCGGGCGTGCTTCTGGGGAGCAAAGGAAAAGCTGAGGAATGCTTGAGACTCAGCGAATCACTGACACGCCGATGGTCGCGGAGAGGTGTGACGAGGGCCCCCTTCCTGCTTTCTCGGCGCACACAACGCCGCTGTAAGAGAGAGAAAGACAGAAAGAAGGGCAGTCGGCGAGGCATGCGCGCGCGGTCGCGTGCCGCCGCGCACCATACTGATGCCCTCAATGTACAAATAAGTGACAGGTGAGAGAGGATGCAGAAGCGTAGAAGGTAAAGAGAGCGACCCGCGGTTGTTTGTGCACACGCACGCACACACACAAGCAGGCGCCGTGGCTGAGCAGCTCCGCGAATAGGACGCTGCTCGACGATGCGAAACACACAAGCGCTGCCGTTGTCGCAGAGGGAGCGGAGATGGTGGCGGCGGGAAGGAGGCCGCCATCTTCGACAGCGCCGCGAAACATCATAGACTGTCGAACGTCGGGTGGGGAGACGCCTTGGGCGGGAGGACCAGTGAGCAGAGCGGCGTGGAGGTGGGGCGAAGGCCCCGGAGTTCGGGTCATGCCGACTTGCTTTGGAGGGTCGGTTTGTGCGTCGAGTGGTCTGGTAGCTGCCGATAAGCGGTTTTATCGGGGTGGGTGGGCTGGAGGAGGGGCCGATGAAGTGGACGCGTGGAAGAGAGCCACGCGAGGCAGAGCCCACACATTTGGCTACTTCAGGTAACCTGAGGCACCAAGTCTTCAACTCTTTCCTTTGTGTTTCTTGGTGTTGCCGTTGCTCGATTTCACGCGAATTCGCTCACTGTGTGGTGTGGCCTTCGAGAGTGTGTGCGTGCGCTCGTGTTTGTGTGTCTGTGTGTGCACAGCATTGAGAGGGTATTAATGAGGGAGCTCGGCATCAGCCAGCGAGCGCACGCCCCCTCCCCTCGCCGGCAATGGAAATGGGCAAGCATACAAGATGGTGAGCAGGAATGAGGGCTTCACCGGACGCACCGTGCGCGCGTGTGTGCGTCTTCCAATGCCTTTACAGCTCCCTCCCGCTCTCTTGCGTCTTTCGTCTTGTTTGTCGCCTGTACAGCTCATCCACGCGCACCGTATGTATGCGTTATCCGCCGTGCTACGACCAGACTCTATACACCGTTGCTTGCTGCGTGGCGGCTGCTCTGAGAGGCGCGCCATGGCACATCATCCTGCTCTCTTGCTCGAGTACAATGCCAACGACCACCATCCCCATCAGCACCGCAGCCGCTTGCCTGTCATGAGGCCTGCTTCACCTTTTTGGCCTCGCTGCGCATCTTCTTCTGCAGCTCTTTGCGGTCCATGAGAAGCGTTACGAAGGTGCGGATAGTGTCATCCATGGCGCGTCTCTCGGCACCCGACTTGGTGCCAGCCAGCTCCACAGCGGCGGCGAGGCAGGGGTAGCGCTTGGAAAAGTCGTACACGGCCAGTCGGTAGCGCATGTCTTCCATAGACCGCTGCTTCTCTGCCAGCTCCCTGATGAGGTCCTTCTTTTCGGCAGAGAGGGCCGCCACCTTTTCCTGCACTTCTGTGAGCTCCGCAGTGGTGGCGGCGAGCTGTGCCTCCAGGCGAGACTGCAGCACTCTATGAATCTCAATCTCTTCCGCCTTCAGCGCCGGATCGGCGAGGGCGGCAACCGCCGCGGCGTAGGCGTCCGCTGGGCTTGGGTGGGACGCCATCATCGCGCACGCGGTGTCCACGTCCGCCTCTGTTATGCCGACGTCCGTCTGCGTGTGCAGAAAGTGCCCACGCATGCGCTCGTCCACGTCTAGCTGCATGTCATCAATCGCAAACCATCGCCCGCCGATCGCCTCTGGGTGATCTGTGATGTGCGTGTGCAGCCAGCGGTACACCTCGTCCACTCGATCTCGGACGAGGCGCTGCTCAGACGGGTCATCGGCATAGTAGGTCACTGAGCTCACCAGCACCGTCCCGTTTGGCGTTTTCTCCGACACGACAGGGATGCCGTCGCCGGCCTCTTTCTGCATGAACGTGTTCAGCCGGTCCACCATGGCAGGGTGGTTGCGCCAGGTTGAGGACAGCACAAGCGTCACCTTGTCGCGTCCCCCGAGGGCGGCGATCAGCCGCTTGAGGGTCTGCGCACACCTGCCGCTAAGGTCGCCACCGCCGAAGGTGAACTTCGGGACCGGCAGGAGAACGCCGTCAATATCGAGGAAAACCACATAACGGTCGCAGAGGCCGGCGTCGATGGACATGACCGGGACAGAGGGGGGGGCATAGAAAGGACACACAAGGTAGACGCGTGGGGGTTCTCTTGCGCTGCCACTAGGAAAGGCAGTGCGATAGAAACTGTGTCGAAGCACTCGCTACCCGCCACTGCAGGTTTGCTAAGCTCGCTTAGACCTGTGACATGTAGGAGAGAAAAAGAGGGGTGGAGAATGGACATGGGCGCACACCCTCCCCGTCGCAGAGGATGCGACTGGCCGACACATACAACCGTTTGACGTTCCTCGCTGGTGAGGAGGGCATTAGGCATAGGAGGGCATGGTACACATACACATGCACGCACACACGCACGCACGCTTACATCGAACGTCCGCCGAGTGTCTTTCTGAGCTTCTGTGTTAGTCCATCGACACAGAGAAAGAGGAGCGCCACGGCACCACCCCTCCTTCCCTCCCCACCACTACACTCCGGCATACGCGTATTAAGTGCCATGCCCTTGCATATTTATACATATTTATACACACACATATATATATATATACGCCTATGTGCCATGGCGACGGGTCTTCGCCTTCGTGAGCCTGGTCGGGGACAGCGCGGCCCTCCCACATCCCTGAGACTATCTTCCTCGGTTCTCCTCCTCGAATATGATAGCGAGCCGGACGACAGAGGGTGCCAAACCGGAGGGTGGGGTGGGGTGAGGGGAGGCAGAGGACCGGGGCGAGGAGTGGGTGCGCTCGACATCAAAGACCGTAAAACATAAACAGAAAACACATACGAGGGCGTTAGCAGTGATTGAAGCACCCGCTGTGGGTTTGGGAAGAGGGGTATGAGCGGTCTTGTAGGGTTGGTGCAGTGGCGGCAGACGGAGAGCCGCTCGACCGTCCCCTGCTCGCGCAGCTTCCATCCTTTACATTGCTCCCCTCGTCCACCTCTACAGTACGGCTCTCGTCACGCTTGCCCGCCCTCCCACGGTGGAATACGCGTGCGTTCCCCGCAGCCTTACCGGGATGCAAACACACACTGAAGAACACCACACACGAAACCAATAGAAACGAAGGAAGAGGGTGGGCTGGGTGGTGGTGGGGCTCTGATGTATTGTGGCTTTGCACCGCGTTCCTCCCTTGCACGTCCAGAGGATGGGTGCAAGACATTCATCCATCCACACACGCATGCACTGAGGCACGTGCGCTGTGCGGAGGGCCTCTCTAACATCTACGCACGCTGCTACTTTATGAAGCGTTTCAGAACTTCTGCGTCGCGTAAGTTCAAAAAGTCGGCGTCCGTTGGCAGCGGCGGTGGTGTGCGGCTGCGCTTCTTTGGCTGCACCGTCTCCCTTGCGCGTAGGCCGCCATGCGGCAGCGCGGCGTCCCTACTGCTCCGCCTGCCAAGCTCGCGGTGATTCGGTGACCTTGAGGATAGTACGCTGCTGGCGCTGCGACGGGAGAAGCCATCCTTACCCTGTCCCTCCACTTCGCTGCAGTCCGTCTTAGCAGCCACCATGCCCGTCTCCTTACGTGTCTTGTGGGCCACGGACGCGGTACGCGGCGTGCTTCTTATCAGCCTTGGCAGCCACAAGACAGGCAACACCGAAGAGACGCCACCGCTGCTACTTCTCTCCGCCACCGGCCCGCAGTCGTTCGAGTACGTTTTGCACAGCAGATGCGGCGCCCAACGATGGCACTCGGGCATCTCCGGTGGCGGGTTCGTGGCGCTTGCGACCTTGCGCACCACATTCTGCGCATCCACGTGGCTGTCACCTGCCCCGTGGTTCGTGGGAGACGTTACTGCGCTGATGTCGCACGTGGCACGAGCCGCGTTCCAGGCTTCCGAGGCGAAGAGCGGCTCGACACGCGGCGGACGATGCTGTCGCCGTTCCTCGTCTGCTGTGAGTTGGCAGCCAGTGGCACAGCACGGGGTCGCCGGAGATGATGGCTTGTGCTGCGTGCGCGCGCTGCAACTCCCTCTGCGCTTTGCCGAGGCCGCGGCGGCACCTGCGTTGCTGCCGCCACCACCACCGCTGAGCGCGTGCAAGGCCATGCGGAACGCCGAGAAGACACGGCGTCCCGTAGACACCATCGGGGCACGCGGGCGAGGGGCGAGCAGCATGAACAGCTCAATGGCGTCCCGGATGGCCAAGTCGCGCCGCATGCAGATGAGCCGGCGCTCGTGCAGCTCCATCATGGACACGGCCCGCAGTGCCACCATGCGCACGTACAGATACTCAAACTGGAGATGGTGCACCCAGTTCACGTAGCACACCAGCTGCGTGGCAAAGAAGCATTCAACGAGTCGATCGGCAGCACTCTCTGATGGGCTGGTGCAGTAGAGTTGAAAGAGGAGGTGGACCTCCGGCACGGTGATGCCCGTCGCTGGTGCTTGCTCCGCCACCCGTGGCGATGCGTAAGCGTGTGTGCACACATAACCCAGTCTACACACCGCCATCGACGGCAGCCACGCCTCCTTGCAGGCCGTCATGAAGGCAGTCAAGACGCTGCGCTGGTACTCCGCCAGCAGGGCATGGCTGAGCTGCAGAGTCGAGCGCCAGCCGACTTCCCGTGGGCAAACCGGCTCTTCCGCCTGCACATGCGATGAGAGCGTTGCAAGGTCATCGTTGCACCGCAGCAGAGTCGCACTCGGCTTCACAGCAGAGTCGGTGCTGCTCAAGCACGCGCCTGGAGGCCCTGCGGCAGCCACGACATCCTCGGCGGGCAGACGGTGGTGCAGCTGCTCTGCCTCCTGCGTACTCTCTTCGAGCGGCCTTGTCATATTCCGTGAGGCAGAGATGCCACGGCTGTTATCCTCTTCATCAGTGTCGCAGTAGGGCGTCAAGCGGCGGGTTTGATGGCTCTCCAGTGTGCTGCCGCCATCCGAGAAGCCGTAGCTGCTACTGGGGCCCCGCCCACTCGACGGCGATACGCGCTTGCGAGAGTCAGGCCGGCCGGCTGGGGAGAAGAAGCTACTGATGGCGTTGACGCTCTCCTGCAACGACGGAGAGGCGCTCTGCAGCCGACGCGGTAGTGCTTCTCGCACCACGTCCGGCGTGTGAGGCCCCGCGACGCACATACAACCTTCATCACCATCACCGGGTCCCCCTCTCTGCCAGAGAGCTGGGTCGGCTGTATCCGAGTGGCGCAATGGCGTTGCGTTCGCAGTGCTCTCCTTACGGTTATTCGGATACGGCGGGATCGGTGGTGGGATGGGGCTGCCGCCGCTGCTCCTAAACGATGTTGTCGCTGCCGCATTAGAGAGCTCCTCCGTCGCGTTGAGGACAGCGCTTGCTCGAGGGAGAACGGGCAGCACCGCAGGCGGTGGCGAGTGCTCGAGCGATGCGTTCACCTGACCTTGCTCGCGGACCACCACCGCCGTCGTTGGCGCATTGAGACACCCACATGCGTCGGCGACGGCGCCATCCTTGCCACCAAAGCCGCTGCCCTCCTCGCCCTTTTCTTGGAGCGTGGCGATCGTACTCACGGCGTGCAGTGTGCGCGGTGGGGTGACACATGACCCCGTCTCTTCGTGGGGTACCCGGTCCCGCGCATGCGACTGAATGAAGTTCTTTCGTTCCCCATGTGTGTCAGTGCCGTTCCCATCGTTGCCGGCTTCAATGACTGTCTCGTTGGGCGTCCTCGCGCCCTGCCACCGCGGCTTCGAGGAGCGGAAGAAGCGCACCTGCATTGGCAGGTGTGGTGTTTCGGGAACGCATGCGAGAGAACAGGCGGTGCCGGCATCGTTTATGTTCACAGCGGTGCCGGCGCCCGGCTGTTGCCCAAAGGCGTTCTTTGCAGAAGCTGCAGGAGTCGTTGTGGCATAACGTATCACACCGACGCTCGGAGCCATATCACCGGCGTGCTCATCTGATGGAGCTGAAGAGAGAAGTAAGGAACCCGACAGTAACGCGGCTCGCTCTGGTGCTGGCACGTGCGACGAGTCGCGCGTCTGCACTGCGCAGACGCCATCCTCAGCGTGCTCCAGAGGCGAAGTGGGCCGTACTACAGACGACTCTGCGGAGTGCTGTTGCCCTCGAGGCTCCTTCCGAGTGGGCGTGCATGCCTCCGTCTTCTGGAGCGCCGCCACGACCGCTGGTGCACACGGTGCAGATCTCCCATCCTCGTCAGGACTCTGCGACGGTCGCCCCGGGGTGGATATGAGGTAGGCGGTGCCTATGTCGGAGACGTTGCCCTCCCCCTCATTCGCGTCCTTGTATCGGCCAGCACTGAAAACGCGGCTCGAGGCGAACGGTGCTGCTGACTCGACGGTAGCCTTCTTGACCGACCGCCCGCACTGCTTCTTCTTGCTCTTGCTGACGCTGCTGCTCGGTGACTTGGGCTGTGCTGCCTGGGCGCGCGATGGTGGCAAGGCGTTGTCCGCAAAGACGTTGCGGTGGCCGACCAGCAACCAATGGCGCACCGGTGCATCCCCACGTACGTTCCTTGTAGGCGTCCGCGCCTGCTGTGTGTTGGGCATTGCGCGTGACCCGTGCACTCTAGACTTTCCACTTTCACCGTCCATGATGAACTTCACTCACGAGTTCGAGAGAGACAGAGGAATAGAGAGCGCGCAACGCGTCGGATGTGCCCAGTAGTAACTCAGTCTGATAAAGCGGCTCCGTTTCTGCATGCAACGTAATGTATCTGTGTGCATGTAACCCTCGTTGCTGTTGTGTTGGTGTTGCCTCGAGCGGCAGCAACGACTCTGCGGCTTCACTCGTGGCCGGCGGGAAAAAGAAAAGAGACGAGCAGCGAAAGAGGAAGCGAAGAAGGTGCGTGTGTGTGTGTGCGCGCGCCTTTCTCTCCCTGTCCGCATGTATCTTATCCGTGAAGCGAACAAGAACGGAGAGGAGGAGGACGGAATACCCATGAATGGCCACCACCACCACCACACATCGACACAGAGGCAGACAGGCAGGAAGGCAGGGAAGTAGGGAGAGGCGAAATGTAACGAGAGATCTATGTATGTGTGTGTGTGTGTGTGTCTATTCTTGTCTATGGCGTGTACAAAGACGGTGCAGGTTTGGGATGGCTGGCGAACAGAAGCCGAGAGAGATGCAAGAGTAAGAGCGTCCAAGATGAAGAGAATGGCTGAGGCACTGAAGACGGAAGTTGCTGCAGGAGAGCCGGAGTGGACAGGCAGTGCAGAGCACCGACGGCCTTCTTCTCGTCGTCTGTTTGCCGTGTGCTGAGGCGAACGTGTGGTGGATAATACGTGTGCGCGTGCCCAGTGAGGAAGGTGTGTGTGTGTGTGTGCGGTTCTGGTGGAGGCGATGCCAACTCGGAGGCATCCATGCATGGCAAGAGAGAAACAGAAGCAAGATCGTGTGTAGCCCTGTGCCACTAAAGTACTCATCACACCAGCAACAGCCACAACTCTGCACACTATTGGTAGCACGCCTCTTACATCACGGATTCTTAATAGACACACGCGTGCTCATGTGGGCGAGATGCTGCAGTTTCGGCCCCCTCCTTACCCCCGCCCGCCGTTGCATACAAGGGAGAGAGTGGTAGAGACGCCGAGGAGCCGAGAGTGAAAGCCTCATCAACAGCACTACCACCGTCGCAGACACCCGCGGTAGAAAGCGACACGCCACACGAAAAGGAGGTGCAGGAAATGGCCGCCTGCGCAAGTACGGAAGGGCTATTCAAAACCGCCCAACACATCGATAGCCCTCGGCTGCTGTGTACGTTATGCCTTTGTTGCCGTCGTTAGAGCCTCCAGTAGGAGATTAGTCCTAGAAGGGGCGCAGTGGTGCTGCCTATCACAGCACCATGACGCACGCACCGTAGCGAGGGCTTCGCAAAGCCTTCTTCAACAGCGACAGAAAACACTTACACAGCAACAATCAAACACGCATACAATACACGTACACACACACACACACACACAACGCGGAAGACAGCGGCGCCCCGTCGTCGCAGGCGTGCGCCACAGCGAAAGGAAGCAGCAGCAGTGGGAGAATAAAAGAGTTCGCACTACCATTCAACCAAAAGAAGGCCGAAACAGAGACGGCGCCACGGCCTCCGCAAAAGCCACACATCACGGTACCGGCCAAGCACGCAGCTCAACAGCGCACAACTGCACGACGTCTTGTCGTGCCATTCGCTTTCTCACCCGCCATCCTTCACCGCCGCGGCGGTTTCTGATGCTGCTGCATCATCTGCATCATGTTTGCCATGGCAGACATATCTGGCATCCCGCCTGCGCCGCCCGCACCACCACCCATGCTCTGCTGAAGCTGCTTCATCATCCCCTGCAGTCCACCCACGCCGCCGATCTGCCGTAGCATGTTCGGGTTGAGCAGCTTCGCCAGCTGACCCATCTGCTGTTGCCCCATGTGCCCCGCGGCGGGGCCGGAGGAGTCCTGCATCATGGCCTTGAAGTTTATCTTGCCCATCTTCTTCACGATCTCCTCAAACTTCGTGTAGCTAATAATCAGGTTCTGCACCTCGACGACAGAGTGGCCGCTGCCGCGCGCGATGCGGTGCATGCGGGATGGTGTCATCATCTTCTTCACCTTGGCTTCATCCAGCTCGGCGACCGTCATGCTGTCTAGCATGTGGATAAACCCCTTCAGCGCAATGTCGCCCTGCTGACCCGCCGTAGCGGCGTGGCCCGACATCCCGGGCAGCATTTCCATGATTTTACCAACGGAGCCCATCTTGAGCACGTTCTGCAGATGCTCGTACATGTCACGCATTGTGAACAGGCCGTCCTGCAGGCGCTTGTAGACCTCCTCGTTGCCGTCGATGTTGGCGTCGCGCATCGTGTCCATCAGCCCGCCTATGTCGCCCATGCCCAACATCTTCTGCACAAACCGCTCCGGATTAAAGAGGTCGAAGTCCTCGAAGTGCTCGCCGGTGCCGATGAAGACGATGGGGCTGCGCGTCGCCGCCACGGCGGAGAGCGCACCGCCGCCCTTGGTCTGGCAGTCTAGCTTCGTGACAATGACCGACCCGACAGCAACCATTTCCTTGAAGTTGCGTGCTTGCTCCTCTACCGCCTGGCCGTCTGTCGCGGACATGACGAAGACTATGTCGTTCGGCTTCACGGCTTCCTCGACCTGCTTCATCTCCTCGAAGAGCGCCGACTCCTGCTTATGGCGTCCACTTGTGTCTACGATGATGAGGTCGTACTTCTCCTTCTTGAGTTCTGCCACACCTTCCTTGGCGATCGCTACCGGGTCTGCCTCCGTCAGTGACCCGTAAAAGCGTACCTTGGCCTTGGTCGCGTTCTGACGCAGCTGATCGTACGCGCCAGCGCGGAACGTGTCGGCGCACACCAGCGCCGTTTTGAAACCCTTGCGCTGAAAGTAGACGGCGTACTTCGTGCACGATGTCGTCTTGCCGGACCCTTGCAGGCCCACAAACATCACAACATTTTGCTTCCCCTTCACCGGTATGAACGGCTTCACCCCGGGGTCGAGGATGCGCTTGAGGCCGTTGAAGACAGCGTTCTGAAGGATCTTGCGCTTGTTCAGCCCAGCGCCCTCCTCCGCTAGCGCCAGCTCCGTCTTGATGCTCACCTGAAGCTTTTTCACAATGGTGACGTTCACGTCTGCTTGCAGCAGCGCACGCGCGATCTCGTTCATCAGCTCCTTCACGTCATCCTCACCCAGCATCGACTTGGCGGACATGCGATGGATCGCCTGCCCGATTTTCTGACCCAGCTCTGCCAAGACCATCGTCGCTGCAGAAAATGATTCGGTGCCCGTTGGCTGTAGCTGCCTATCTGTGTGCGTGCCTCTCGAGGCGAAATGGCAGAGCTTGTGTGTGTGTGTGTGTGTGTACAGGAATGGGCTGCGGCACCGTTCAAGATGCGATCCATGCGAGGAGAACATGCGCGCCACATCGGCAGAGAGATAGAGAGATGACCGTGAGTGGAGAAGGGAGGAAGTGCCAAGGGATGACGTCACGGCCCCAGCGCCACGGTGCTTGTCTGCTGAAGTCCCGTACATCCGCCAATAGACGCGTCCAGGCATGTCGGCAGCTCTGAAGCACAGCACGATGAGAGTTTGAGGACGGAGAGGGAAGAAAGAGGCATGGCTGCGCACACAAAACCAATGCACAGGCGCATAGCTACTCCTCCCCTGAAGGCCCCTATAATTTGAGGGGGTGGGTGGGGTGCAGCCGGCCTCTTCTCTTGCTTCTTCCTTCCATCAAAACGCCTCGGTTGGACTGAACACGAAAGATTTTATTTTTTTTTTGCCTTCTTTACGGCCCCGTTAGGCGTCGTGGCAGATAGGCGACATTGAATCAGCGAGTGATAGGGGGAGAGAGGGTGGGTGTGGGCGTAGAAGTGTGTGCGAGAGGGACGGGGAGGCCTAACAGACATGTGGAAAGCGACGTGAGCGCTGCGGCGCTGCTGGGTGTCATGCTCCTCGCACTCTCGTCAGCACATCCCATCGCGCGCACAACCCAACAGAGAAGAATACGCTCGTCAGCACCTGCAGAGGGGTGCATGCCAGGCAGATGGGAAGGCAGCGATCAGATGCCGTGCGTGCTTCATGGCACGTGTCTATGCCGATGCGAAGCAAGAGACACACAACGGCGTGGAGGAAGAAGCGGAGTACGGGGTAATCTGACAAAGTCCCTAACCACCTTTCGGGGTCACACGCGCACGCACACATGGGATGACGCACGATGAGCCGGCCGCCCTTCGCCTCGTCCTCTCCCTCTTCGTTCATCGTTCACCAGCGTCACTTCTTCGACTCGACGTCTTCGAACTTGCCGTAGTTGATGTTCGTGATGACAGTCGCCTGGTTGATCTTATCTAGGCAATTTTCCATGCACGTCTTCTCTCGCCAGTAGAAGTTATTGAAGAAGTAGTTGTGCACGCACCGCTCGTGGCACGCGATGCTGGCGTGGTAGGCCATGCGGTCCTCTTGAATGGCCTGCATCACATCGAACTCCTCATTAAAGGCGGCCTTGCGCCTCGGCGGCTGATTGGGGTTCATTCCTGCAGGAAATAAGGGGGGTGTGTCTGCTAAGAAGAGTGGAGGTTGTCCCGTCACTCCACGCGTATCGTATATCGTTTGTGTAGTTCGTTTGGTTGGCGTTACTGTGTCTCTGTTCGTTTCTGTCTGGCAATTACGGTGCGGCTGCACAACAACAGTTACGTGCACACGCCGTGTGCTGCGTAGAGGATGCGCTCGCTTTCGCATTGTCATCGCTCGGTGTTGTTGAGGCACCGCACACGCGACAGATGAAACACAGGAGAGCGAGAGGGAGAGAAGTCAGAGGGAGTCGACAGACACCGAGACAGAAGAAGGGGAGAGATATGCCAACCTTCCACATCTCCATGTAGCGTGACACACATATATGTATACATGTGGGCATGGAATAGTTGAACCAAGACTGCGTGCAGAGGTGTGCTGGTGTGCCCTCAAGGAAATGAACGTCCCTGTTCCTCGGTCGCGGGTTATTTTTTCCCAACCTCCTCTTCGGCCCGCCAGTCACGCGGCAGCTGCGGGGAGGGGGGTGAAGCAAGAGGGCATGGGAAAGGACGAGAGGAGACTGCGGCAGAGGCAGCACCACCACATAAAGAGAAGTATGACAGGGGGAGGGGGGTTAGCAGCGGCCTTGCGAAAAACGCCAGTCTCGATGCTGCAGCACCGACTCCATGAAACTGTCCAGTGATGTGAGATGCGGCGCCGCCTCCGAAGCGTTCCCAGCGACACGTCGCTTCTTGACTTTCCCGGCCAACGGCGCTTGACGGAGGCGCTCCTCAGTGTAGAAGTCGGTAAGCAGGCGATCACAGGTGATGACTGGCGCTGCTGCCTCAGAGTGGCACCGGGCGTCTGCACGTTGCCCTCCATCCACACCGTGCACCGAGGCCAGGAAGTCGCGCAGCTGCTGTGTGAAGAAGCCGTCGACAAGGTCGAAGCGGCGCTGTGCACTCGCCGATGCAGCGGGGCGTCGACCAGTGAAAGACACCGACGTTGGCTTTCCTGCGCACTCACAATCGTTGCATGCGTGCTGATCACAAGGCGACGAGGGCGGCGACGTGACAGCCTCCTCGTAGAGACGGGCATCCCGCACCCCGCAGCTGGGCGAGTAGGACTTGAGAATAATGCCATCCACAGCTTTCAGGCCCTGTAGCAACTGTGTAAGGAACGCTGAGTGAAGCTGGGGGGGCGGCAACTGCTCGGCGAATGTGTCATTCGGTGCATCGTACCGCATCAGGATGTGATCCTCGGCAGAGGACTCGACGAGATACCGCACCTCGCGCTTATCCTTGATAGCGACACTATCCGAGGCGCTCATGGACAAGGATGGCAAAGTCGCGCTTGAGCTGTGCTGAGTCGCAGCCCATCCGCTGCCTCGGCGGGCGTCGTCTGTGTCTCGGGAGCCTCGAACAAGCCGCAGCGGCACACGAGGGACCGGCAGCCCCAACCACTGCACTTCGGGACACACAGGAACGCATTGCACAAGACCCAGCTCCTTGAACAGCACCTCCGTGAGGAACAGTAGCGGCGTCGGCCGCAGCGAGGCTGGGAGGCTCGTGCGGGTACCTCGGTATGTGACGGGGTAGCTGAGCAAGCAGGCACTCACCAGAATCAGTGGCAAATCTGGCGGTCGATCCGTGGCCGTGGTGGTCGGTGGGGTGAGAGACTGCTCAGTGCCTGCCAAAAGGCCAGCCCACGCCAGTGACACGCCTCCATCAGCGGTCCGCTGAAGCGGTCGCTGATGCGGGGTTGGCTGACGACAGCCTCGAAAGCCTTCGAGGCGGTCTGCCAGTCCATGCTGACGCCACCAGGCCGTTGCCAGCGGGAGTGACGAGAGCCTCGGTGCGTTGACGGGGGTCATCGACTGATTCGTGTGGGAGCGATAGCAGAAGCATAGAGGGACGGCGGAGACGACGATGATGCTTGCATAGGCACACATGTGTGTGAGCAATCACACCCCTTCGAGTTGGTGCGGCGACGTCCGATCCGGCACCGCACTCGCCCCTCCGCCCAGTGGGGGGGGGGCAGGCGTTCGCACTCACGATCGGGAGTACGCACCGGATCTCTGTCGTGAAAGAGCAGAACAAAAAATACGCGAATAAGATCACCGCCACCTGGCCATCGCGTTACGAGCGACCACCGTAACGTCGCGCGTGAGCCGGCCACCTGTGCATGCGCGTATGCTGACGTGTGCGTGCGTACAACAATGCGCTGCATCCACTGCCGATGCGCAGACTGGTTCGGCAGCGAGCTACCCTGCACCCAAGTACGCACAAACACATACGGGCAGCCATGTATACAAGCAAGTCGATAGAGGCACAGAAAGCGGATTCTTGTAGCGGCACATTTCCAAGTAGCGTCATGGCTCCAAGGAATTTGATGTCATCACGATTTCGCCCGTCGTGAGAGGGTGGTGGTGGTGGGGAAACTATGAAGGCCGCTGAAAGGCGATCCAGTCCATCAGCCGGCACACCCCGTCAGTTTGTGCATGTCACGCAGCGCAGTGACCTCCGTCCAAAGAAAGATGGCATGCCATCGCCCACGCCTCCAGGACGTGGCGGTGGCGGCGAGCACATACACACAGACACAACTCATGCGTGTGCTCGCCTTCCTCTCCCACAAAACCACCAGAGCTGTACGTTTTTTTCGATGTGAACGTCTTTCTGCTTTTGATATCTTCGTCGACGCACCTGACGAAGATGCGTCGATGCGTGAGGAGAAGGGGAGGGATCCGTGTGTGTGTGTGTGTGTGCCCTCAGTGGATATCTCGTTGAATGCGGATGTGCACAAATACCGATGTATTATATATATATATATGTCTACGTGTGCAGCTGGTCTATCTCTTAGTCTCCGCAAGGGCTGCGAGTGAAGCAGTGTGTGACAAGGTGGGCTGAGGGGGGGGTTTGGCGTACACCTGCGCGCGTGAGCACGCGTGGCGTCAACCCGCTCTGGCGCGGAGCTCATACGTGGCGGCGCCCCGCTATGGTGATTCCACCATCGAGGTTTCCTCGTCGTCGTTCCCTTCCACACCCACAAACGACGACGGCGGTAAGGTCAGACGGCCGGGCTCGCGGTTCGCCAGCACAATGTCCCAGTTATCGAAGAGTACGCGCGCGACGATGACCGTCAAAGGGCCGAAGACGATGCCGCGGGTGCCGTAGGCAACAAATCCCAGCACCAGCGCTGTCCCGATCACAAAGGGCTGCAGCTGCTCGCGGCCCTTCCCGTCGGCCTCCGTGAAGAAGCCGCCGCGCAGTCCTCGCGAGACGCAGAGAAGCCATTCGTCGCCGCACTCCAGCAGGACGGCCAGGCCAAAACTGAGGGCGCGGGTGTAGTGGAGAACATAAGGCTTGCCCCACACGAGAACCTCGATCCACGATCGGCCAGGCGGGAACGAGAGGAGAGGAATGACGGTCGAAGCAGCCGCGTGCGCCTCCCCTGGCCCGCGGCTGCCACTGCAACTCGTCCCTTCAGAGGTGACGAGCGATCCGAGCTGCACCAGCATGTACACCAGCGCGATGGAGCACGGGCTCAACCACTTCGGTACGAGCGGAAAGAGCGCCAGGACGACGGAGACGAGCCCCAACAAAAACGGCGTCGGGAATCCCCAGAGTTTGAAGGCGCAGAACGTAATGCAGAAGTGAAACCACGTCAGGTGCCAGAACGACTGAAGAAGCGTGATGAAGGAGACTGTGATGTCCTGCTCAATGTTGCGGGCGTGGTGATCGCCCAGCTCCGGCTGCATCACGCGCAGCAACTTCGCCACGCCGTAGTAGAGCACTGTGTGCTCGAGCTGGGTGAGGTAGCGGTAGCAGAAAACAAAGAGAATGACGGCGTAGATGCTGTCGAAGAGGCCGAGCAGATTGGAGCCAACTCGGAAGAACAGACGCAGCGCGTGCTCGACGTAGGGCAGCAGGCGAGATGCCATCAGGCGGGAGACGGTGAGCCAGTTGATCTCTACCTTGTGGACCGCCGCCGCCGCGCCGCGGACACTCGTGTCACTCGCGCTGTTGAGAGTCCTGGCAGACGTGCCCGAGAGGGAGTCGTAGACGAGCGACTTGATGGCGCTTGCGGGGCGCAGGCCACGCGCATTCGCCAGCACAGCGCGCCACGAGAGCGGCTGCGCAGCAGCCTTTTCGTGAGTGCCGTCCTCTCCTCCGCTCAATGACGAGGTGCCGCCCTCGCTAGTCGACTTCTCAAGTGCAGCGAGCACCGTGTCATCGCGCGTCACCACCGCGCGCAGCTGCGGCGGAAGCACCTCCATGAGCGTCTCGACCATCTTCGAGACGTTGCCGTCGCTGAACATATCCGCCAACTCCTGCACGACGAGGTCCTGGATCTTGCCAATGAGGAAGGCCTCGATACGGCTGCGGTACTCACCCAACACACTCAGCGCGTCCACGTCGGCGCGCGACGTCGCCGCCGCGGCCGCCTCGCTCGTTGCGTCCTCCCCGCTTGCTAAGCTGTCGCCCGTGACGGCCACCTTCGCAAACGGCGCAGTCGGGGTGCAGTTCTCCACACCCAGCACCGCTACAACTCCATCACGGACGTTAGAGGTGGACGGAGCTACCATGGCCGCATCATCCCCGCCACCGCCACCGCTGCCTACGACAGCAGATGTGGTGCGTCGCACCGCCTCGCTGATGGACAGTACATCAGCCGTCAAGTTAAGAGTGAGGCCCACCACGAAGAACAGGAGGACTGCAGCCCGCCACAGGCGCCCCATGGAGCTGACGAAGGTGTCAGCAGGCAGGAAGGGCACCGTGACGGCAAACACAACACCCAAAGCAGCGTGAAGGAGCGCAAAATAGGTGACACCAACCAGCAAGTGGGCAACAATGACGATGATGGAGATGGTGAGCCAGCGCAGGGCACGGCGCCCGCGCGGGGTGGACACGAGGCGTCGGTGAAGCTGGGCTGGCGGTACGCCCGTCGAAGGAGGTGCTCTCGAGGCGGCCGTCGAGGATGTGGAGGTCCCCGCGGGGCGCGACACGCCGCCAGCGCCCCCTTGTCGCGTGGTCGACGCAGCTGACTGCGTCGCTGGATTGGTTGCGCCATGGGAGGCGTACGGGCAACGCGGCATGGTGCGCGTGCTGGCGCCCTTGACGCCCACTCCGGCACCACGTCCAGCTGCGGAGGCCTCTTCCAGGAGCGCTGAGTGTGCGCGCACGTGGATCTTGTTGAGGCCCAAGAAGAAGGTCCCCTGCATCACCACAAAGGACGCGAAGTGGCACAAGGATAGCCACGAACCGACAAGGCCCATCAACCGCCCCCGCACCACCCAGCGCTGCTGCATGCGCGTCATACGATCGACAGCAGTGCCCATGTAGAGTGACGACCGCAGGCGGCTCTGCGGGTGCATGACGATGGAGAGTAGCACGCCGTTCATGATGCTCTGTCCATACGGGGTGACGAGAATGTAAAGGGCGTAGCTGACGCAGAGAACAAGGAGGAACATGATGGCAGAGGTGGCCCCGAGGACCACCTGAGACCAGTTGCCGCAGTAAGTGGCATTCTGCATGGCCGTAATGCCCACCCTTGCGCTGCCATTTGGCGGACGTTCACTTACAGCGAAGGACTTGCCGTGCCTACTGCCATTAAGATACCCGTCAGAGCTGGCGACGCGACGGAGGTACGGCACAGGGGAAGGGAAGTCCTCCATACCCACCACCGACGGCTCTTCGCGATGAATGGCGCCGCTGCCGCTGCTGCTCACGCGTGAATGAGCCGCACGGACAGCCTCTGAGCGGGAGAGGGACGGAGGCTCTGGATGCGGGCTGTGCCGCGCTGACACACAACACCCGTCGCCATTCTCTCTGCATTTTGTGCGACTACGAGTCGTGCCGTTCGGCAGCTGCTCAGACGACGCTGATGAGGCCGCAGAGGCGAGGGAGACGGGGAAGGGGGTACCGCTGACAGTGGCCGCCCGCTGCCGTCGTTTTCGCGACATTTGCGGGCGTGCCTTAGGCTCACAAATCGAAAGTTTCTTTTCTCTTGGGGTGGTGCACACTGCCTTGCGGATTGCGTACGTGCTGACGCGTTCCTGCGGTTGATACGAGAGATGAAGGGAGAGCACAACAAGGGTTGGTGAGAGAGGTTCCATCACAGGTGGTCGCGCCACGTAATGATCTGCGTGCTCTTTGACGTCGCCGCGTGCGCATGCGTCGCACGCCGTCACACCCGAATTCTACGATCGTCGGGAGATGCTACTACACATACACACACGAAAACGACATATTGGAGGGGAAGAAAAAGTCAGCCGGAAAACGACTGCTGCGGCACCTCTCGCGCTCCGAGGCACGCTCCTGACATGCACCGGCGCGCATGTGTGTGTGTGTGTGTGTGTACGTGTGCGTGCTCAGGCTGATGAGGAGTGATGCATAGAAGGCTGGGGGTCGTTTTTCGTCGTGTGTGTGTGTGGGGGGGGGGAGGGCATTAAGTAGTGAAAGAGATCGGGAAACGTTTTCAATCCGCCATCGCTGAGTAGGGAGACTAAACAACAGGAGCGAGCACACCAAGAGCAGAAAGCGTGCAGCCACGCAACAGCGGTCGCAACGACAACACAGACACCATTATCATCATGCATCACCCAAAACCAACAGAATAGCCACAGACGCAAAAGAAAAACAGACGAGAACATGCTTGTGTCGACATAGAGGCACACACGCACACACAAAGGAAGAGGTCTGTCGTCGACGTCATTCTATGTCGAGTGAGCTGTGCGAGTGGCTCTCAAAAGCCTCCGTTTTTGTATGCGAAGGGGACTACCCCTCCTCTCCCTTCACCTCGATGAGGTCGTCGAACTCTTCCACTGGGCTGAGGCTGTCCCTCCCCTTCTCCTCAGCCGCCGCCCCTTCTGTGCTTTCACCGCTGCGCTTGCCGTGGGCGGCATCTGCCCTCTTCCAGAAGAACTCGCGGTGGGCATCGACAACTGGTTTGCCGACGTGGTACCCAAAAGTGAGCACAAAGAGAGCGACGCCGCCGGCGGTCAAGACGCCAGCCAGAGGCGAGCCGCTGAACAAGTAACGCGAAAAGAAGTCGCTGTGAACGGGGCTCCGACCCAAGCGGGGCATGGTGCTGCGGTGGTCATACTCTATTACAAATGCGTAGAGGTCGCCGCTGGTGGCGAGGATTGGCTTCTCCCTCTCGGTCAGGAACCGTGGCAGCTCCGGCGAGGAGCTGCTCGGAACGATGAAGCGAGTGGCGCGAGAACGGCCAAGCATCTCTTCGTTCGTCTTCTGCAGCCGGTGGTGGGGAGCGGATATGTGTGCTTGCGTGTGTGCGCTTCAGTTTGACAGAGAGGTGAGAAAAGATCCTTTACGCAGAGGCGCACGCACACTAAGATCGAAGAGAAGCTTGAGCGAATGTAAGAGGTGTGTTGGCGTACACCACATGCACGCACGCACGCCAGCGAGAGCGCGCACGTCGCTGAAGCCGCAGCACAAGCGAGACGGGAAGGTAGGTACTCTTATATGCGTATGCATGTGCATGCCTGTGAAAAAGGGGAAGGGGCAGGGGGCAAGGAGACAGAGTGGGGAGGAGAGGTCACGAGGATAGGCAGTGCGGAAAGTGGGGAAGAGACGGAAGGGCAAAAATAAAAGAAAGAGAGACCGACACAGCCACTCTCGCGCACAGGCGCGCACAAGGCTTTTCGTTCCGCCCGTGAGGCGAGCTTGTCTTCTGACATGTTTTCCTTCATTTGCATCCTTGTGCTTCAGCACGTACACCACCCTCTTACAACACCCATGACAGAGAGAGAGAGACACACACACACACCCCACCCCCCACACACAGGCAGGCATACAAAGAAAAACACACGAAAGAAAAAGGGGCACTCAAAGAACAAGAGAGAAACCAAGTCTGGGAGAGGAGAGGAGAGGAGGGGGGCGAACAGATGACCGGAGAAGAGGAGCGTCTGCCCCGTACCACCCACGCAGCCCGTCAAGACGTGACAGAGGGAACACACTCCTCTCTTTTCTAAGCAGTAGGTGGAAGGTGGGGGAGGGGAGAGGAGGGGGAGGGGACAGACTCCCTCTCGTTATGTGCTCACTCTCGTTAGGCTTGCGTATCTCTCTTGCACTTCTTTTTTTTATAAGTTGCTGCGCGTCAACGACAGTTCTTGTCGTTGTGGTTGAGTGAGCAGAGAGGTTAAGAGATGGGCGGTTGAGGTGAAAAAGGGGGCGGGAGGTTGTAATCGAAGCGTCTCTACTTCCCTCCTCCCGCCTTTCCGCTATCGCTGTGGTAGGTCTCTGCGTGTGTGTTCCTGCACAGGTGCTGCTTTCCGCATCGAATCATCTTGGAAAGTGCTGTGCCTCCCTCCTTGCCCATGTGCAGAGGTTCCCACAAGAACGCACACGGGAGAGAAAGGGAGAGCAAGGGCGCGATCGACCAACACGGACACGGATGTGCTCCGCGCACACGATACAAGGGGAGGCAGGGAAGGAGGAGGGAGTAGACTGACAACCTTCACCATCTTCGGTACATATTCGTGGGCCTCAAGCATGAGCGGCCCTAGAAGGGCGAGAGGAAAGAAAAGCAAACAACAAACAACAAAAATTGAAATGAAGACACGACGAGGACGATGAAGACGAGGGAGGAGGCACGGAGGCACACACACACACATGCACACAGATGGAGAGGGAGGAGAGAGGGGGGCTGGTGTATGCCTTTTTGGTTCTTCTTCGCGGTGACATTCACTTTTTTTTCGCTGCTTTTTTTTCCCTTTCACAACATCCCTTGGATCACTCATGCGACGCACCGAGCCGAATAGACGGAAGGGGGGGGGGACCACTCTCCGGCGAGAGAGAGAGAGAGGAGGGCGAGAACGTCCCAAAAAAGGGCGAATTGGCGAGGGAGGGTTTGAAGCGGAAGAGGCGCGTGCGCACGCGAACACGTGCACACGGAGGCGCCGCCACGTGGCGGTGACAACAACCATATGAAGCGAGCACCTGGGAAATGTGGAGAGCGCGCACCAACTCTAACAGCTAATCAAGAGCAATGAATACTACAGCAATGCCACGAGAAGAGGCGGCGCACCCCTTCCCAAGTTATCCATACTCACACACGCCATGGCATGAACGTAGAAGGAAGGTGTAGGATAGAGGGTGAGGGTTGGACGGGGACGAGGCCACAAATGCGCGTTTCTCCCATATCCTGCTCGTTTCTTCTTTCATTTCTCCTTATCCCCACGAGTTTGCCTGTTCGCCTTTCGGACGAAGGGCAACAAAAGGGGGTATCTCGCGAGACGGGTCGGGAGAGAAGTGGGAGGGTAACACGCACGCGCCGCCTGGCCCTTGCGCCCTCTTTTTCTCGTTCCGCTGCCACTCGCCTAGCTGCTGTGACAACACTGCTCCCCCCACCTGCGCTGTTCTCCTCTTTGTCTTCCTCACGCCGCTCTCCGCTTCTCAGAGACGTGCATGCATACCTGCGCGCATCGCAGCAGCCGCGCCTGCGCAGTCAAGTGAGGGGCGGAAAAGGAAGAAGTTACGGCGAAGAAACGAGGAAGAGGCAAGAGATGGAGGGATAGTGAGCAGGGGGGGGGAGGTGATGGCGACCAACGCCCTCCCTTTGATTTAGATGAGGACGCATCCGTTCACAAAGGGAGTGGAGAGGCAGATGGACGAGGAGAGGGGGGGGGGGAAGAGAAGGGAGAAGGGGAGGGGAAGGGATAGATGGAGGTGCGTGTTTGAACTTCGAAGTGGTCGTCGCACAGGTGAAGAGGGAGGGGAAGGGAGGAAGATGGGCGAGATTGGTGGAGAGCAAAGGAAAGTAGGTAAAACATATATAGAATTTGTTTTTCTTTCGTGACAAAAAAAAAGCGCCCCCCCCGCCCCCGAAAAACGGAAACCAACTGCGCATTGAACACGTCATCGCGTATGTATGTGTGTTGTGTGTGTGTGTGTGTATCGGGTGGTGGGGGATGGGGAGTGAGGGAAAGGGGGCGGAAATCCTCAACTGCCTATAGTTTCTCTGTCTCTCGCTTCGCTGCCTCATCGGCCTGCATCTCATCACGCATCCACATAAATAGAGGCTCACACAGGCTCAGTTACACACACGCACACACATACGCATACACGTACATACCTGAATGCACCGGTGTGTGTGTGTGTGTGATGCAAATGAAGGAGATAGAGAGCAACAACAAAGCAAGGGAGGCGAGTCGGCAGCACCGCGGGTGTTGATGTGAGGAGGGGGGCGGGGGGGGGGCAGAGATGAAAACCGAGAGGGAGAGGGAAGGGGAGGAAAAAAAAAAACGCGCTTCTCTTTTTAAAAATAGAGGAAAATAGAAGTACTGGAACCGCGACTGAAGATAGAAATAAATAGATCAATATCTGCCTACCTACATATATATGCATATATACACACATATATGTAGAGAGGATAGAGGCAGAGGGACAGCAGCACGGAATGATGGAAACAGTCATAGAAATAGACAGACACACACACACACACACACACATACATACATACATGCATGTACATATATATAAACGCAAGCAAGAGAGCCCCCATGTGTTGGACGTACCGTTTCACGCGCACACGCACACAGATATAAACACGCGAAGACATCCAGATGAAAAATAGAGCGTACAAACATACCCAAAGGGGCACGAGAAGCTTCACAGATGTGTTTTTGGCGAAGTAAAGAGTGCACGCACGCAGGCACCTCAGACTCGCATGCAGGCTGGAAGAGAAAAAAAGAAAACATTCTCATACACGTGCATACGAGCTGGATGAAGACAACACATCCTTTGAAGCGTAGACAGAGAGCTGGGCCAAAGTCTCGATGACTCCCCCAGGAGACGTACAAGGCACAGAAACATACACGCGAACACAATGGATAGAGGAAGAGGTGCGCACCAGATCATCCCCGAGCGGCGCGGGCTGTCTTTCTTTTTTCGTTCTGATGCGTGCTGCACAGGTGCGCCAGACTACATGTGCCAGAAGCCTTTTCCCTTTTATTCTCTGTTCCTCCTCCGTCCGCTCATCTCGCCACCTCAGCGACTCGCATATAGGCGTGCATGGACTTTATATGGAGTCGGTAGGGAAGATGCAGTTGTAGGGAGGGAGTGGGGTTTACGGTCTCTACTTGGGCTCGTGCGGAGCTGCTTTGATGGCTGCTTGCCGCACCTCGTCCTGGTTTTCGAGCGACTGGGGATCTGAGGAAGAGCTCGTCGCTCTCTCTTCAAACTTGTTGGACACGGCGTGGCGATCGGGCATTGCCACCTCCGTGAAGGCGTCCTCCGCTTTGGCAAAGGACACAACCCGGTTGCCCAACGAGGACAGGTCACAGACATCCTCCGTCGCCAGGCGGCCGAGGTCGCCGTCTTCGCGGTAACCGGCACCGCTTTCGCCGCTCTCGCCTTCCTCGTGGAAGCGCGGCGGCAGGCCGGCGCGCTTGCGGAACATGTTGTCGATCTGCTCCAGCGTGAGCCCCTTCGTCTCCACGGCGAAGAAGTAGACAAATATGCAGCCGAGGGCCATGAGACCGGAGATGATCGTGAAGGTGCCGCCGACGCCGATGGCGCCCATCAGGATCGGAAACACCTGCGACACGAGTACGTTGGCCCCCCAGTTGGCCATGGTCGCGACGGATGCCGCCGATGTCCGCAGGTGCGTAGGAAAGATCTCGCCCATGATCACCCACGGGATGCAGCCAATGCCAGGCGCGTACAAGGCGAGAAAGACGGCGAGCAGCGCCAAGAAAAGCCCGCCGCCAACGGAGTACGAGATGCGCGTGCCGATGAAGAAGCCAATTATGGCAATCACCACCAGCAGCACAAGGCAGCCAAAGACAGAGATGAGCAGCATGCGGCGGCGACCAAAGCGGTCGACCGTGAAGATGGCTACCGCCGTGAAGAGGGCATTCATGAAGGCGAGCGGGATGGACAGAACGACTGGCATGATGGCGTCTCGGAAGCCGGCGTCGTACAGGATCACAGAGCTGTAGTACATGATGGTGTTGATACCCGAAAACTGCTGAATGATCTGCAGCCCAGAGCTGAGCACCACGCGGAAGCGCATGTCGCGCGCCATCAGCGGGCGATAGTCGATGCTGACGGACGGCAGCTCATCGCCCTCCTGGAACTCGCAGAGGTCCACCTCGAACTTGTCCGCTACCGCCTTGGCGCGGTCCGCGTGGCCCTTCGAGAGAAGCCAGCGTGGGCTCTCCGGCAGGAAAAAGAGGAGGCAGAACGCCTGAACGACAGCCGGCAGCGCACCTATGCCGATCGCCACACGCCAACCGATGTTCTTGCTCGTGAAGACGACCATGATCGCGGTGAAACCGGCCGCAACAAACTGGCCACCTGTCAGAAACAGGTTGTTGAGAACGATGGTGGCGCCACGGTGCTTCGGCGATGTTACTTCCGCCAGGTACACTGGAATGGTGGCAGAGCTGATACCGATAGCCAAACCGACGATGACGCGCGACACGAGCACCACTTCCACATTTGGGGCAGCGCCCATAAGCACAGAGCCGATAACGAACAGGGCGTCCGCCACGGCGATGCATGGACGGCGACCAAAGGCGGCAGAGATGAAGCCAGAAATAAAGGCGCCAACGAAGGCACCAGCGATGGCAATGGCGACGATGAGGGCGTACTGCCACGAATGCTCGCTGAAGCCGAAGTGGTCCTTCATCTGGAACAGGGCAGCATTGATGACGCCCGTGTCATAGCCGAAGAGAAAACCGCCCAAGGCGGCACATAGCATGACAGATGCTCGCATCGTCGGCTTTGTTTTGAGCTTGTGCTCCGCAGGCTGCTTCCTTTTTGTTGTTGTTTGGCTTTCGTTCGCGGCACAGTACGTGCTAGTGCGTGAGCGTGCGATATATTTGCCTTCCAGTTATATATATATATATATATGCGTGTGCGTGCTCTGGTTGCGTATTCAATATGCGTGTTACGGGAGTGGGCGTCTGTACAAACTTCCTGAGAGAAGGACACTGTTGCTCGTGTTGTGTGCTGTGCTGTGCTTGGTTCTGTTGTTTCTTCTTAGCTGCACGGGTACGCCAGCATGTGCGTGTATGTGGTAGCGATAGCGAGTGTGGCAGAGGCGTGTATGTATAGAAACGGCACCGATGGTGTTTCGAGAAAAGGTGGAAAGCATGACGTCGGTGCAAGTGGAGCGAGAAGAGAGAAAAAAGTGGGAAGAACACGGGTGAGCGCAGAATCAGCGGGAGGAGGGACAGCAGCAGCGGTAGCAGCGTGCGAGATGCCTCTGCACAATGCGGTAAACCTAGCCAGGAGTTTCACAAGACCCGCTCCATGAAATGAGAGTGAGGTGGAGGAGAGCGTCGGGGTTGTCCCGCTCTCCCCACCCCTTCTCTCCCTCTTCGTTGCCTCTCTTCCTCTCTTCCTCTCTTCCTTTGGCACGTCCGTGTAGTTTGTCCGGAACTACCCGGGGGGGGGGCACATTCGCTCAGGGAGAGTCGGGTGAGGGGAGGGGGAAGCGGCACCAAGGGAACGGAGGGATGATGGGCCAGTGGGAGGCAGAAGGAGGGAGGGTAGACAAGTATAGAAAGCCCCCTAAGGAACGCGCCTGCGCTCGTAGATTCGTTACATGCGACCGATAACGTAAAGGATGGAGTGTATGGGTGGGAGTTTCCTCTCCTTTTGAGGCGTACATTACAAGAGGTAGAAAGACGGAGAACTTTACCGAAGAACTGAACAACCGGTGGGTGACCGACACACACACACACACACAAGTACATACCCGCCGTTTATGTACTGTGGCGTTCGCAGCTGCCTGCCTCTCTGTGTGTACGTGTGGTATATATATATATATATGTATGTGTGTGTGTGTGTCAGCGAAGCACACATGGACCACAGCAGCACCAGGCGGTGATGCAGGGAGAACGCAATAGGAGGATACACGGAGAGGAGGGAGAGGAAGGGTGTGTGTGTGTGGGGGGGGGGTCACGGTAAGGCAAAGGAGGAGGAGAGGGATGTGACCGGGTGGCACGAAAAAGGGCAGCAAGTTCGGCCGCGCGACGAGGACTACGAGGCACGAAAAAAAAAGAAGCAAGCGCAACGAAAACGTGCACGTGTGCCACCATCTATGAAGGAGGGCGGGGGGGGGAGACGAACAAAGCGAGCCGCCGCCACCGCCGCTCCAAAACAAAAGGGAAGGGGGGGT
>NC_018251.1:205481-249893 GCF_000227135.1 Leishmania donovani | reverse complement strand
GGAGACGAACAAAGCGAGCCGCCGCCACCGCCGCTCCAAAACAAAAGGGAAGGGGGGGTGGAGGGGGGGGAGTGGAGGGTGGGAGGGTGGGAGGTACTGTAAAGGGCGAGCGAAAGGAAACAAGCGAACAACAAGCACACACACACGAAGAGAGAGAGAGACGGAGGGAGCGAGAGCAGCACATGGGACGAGGAGAGCGTGCGGCTACGAGCGTGCAGTATGTTTGGTGAAGGGGAACGGAGAGGAAGGATGGAGGCCTGCGGCGTGTGCATGTGCGTGTGCGTGTGCACACGTGTGTGCGCCGATGTGACACAACGATCGAGGACGGCGAGACGTGAACACGGAATGGCAGATGTGAATGAATACTGCGACGCTAGTAGTAGTGGCGCTTGCGTAGCCACGCACGAGCGTGCAGGTGTCTAGAGAAAAGAGTGTGATACGAAAGAGGAGAGTCAGAGTAGGGTCGGCGTTGCGCTCGGAGGAAATACGCCAGATGAAGAGCTCCACTGCCAGAGCCGCCCTCTCAAAGCGCCCGCCCTCCCTCCCTCACCCAACCGCCGCCGCGAAAGCCGGCGTATCGAAACAACAACGAAAAAAAATTTGCACTGTCTGTAAGTGTGTATGTGTGCGTGTATGCGTGCGTGCATCTAACGGGAGAGAAGAGGGTGAAGTAAAAGCAAACCGCAGCAAGAGCAAACTGAAACAGAAGGAAGGAAGGAGACAGCACGACGGGAGCTCGACACGGTGTGCCCTCCCCACATGAAGTACGGGGGAGCACAAATACAAGCACACAACAAGCGAAGGGGATAGAGAGTCGGGGCAGACGTCTCATCCGCATAGAGCGGAAGTCAGCCGTCAGCCCCATTCGAAGCACTGCCATTGGAGCAGAGTCGTCCAATACGCATCCTCCAGAAGCCCTGCGGGTGTGGAGGTGGGTAGGAACATGGCACTGGATGTCACACAACCCGCGCGCTCTGCCGCACCGCGGCTACGTCTTCGCTGTCCATAGCCTCCTCGCGCGCTCGCTTCATGGACTCACGCCGTTTGCTTTGCGGCGTCTCTATGCGGTCACTCTCGTGGTCCTTCACTGACCGGCGGTGGCTGTCGAGGCTGGCAGAGCTCAACTGAAGCAAGGGAGCATCGCAAGGCTGCGAGAGAGGCGATGCGGAGCCATGCACGGGCAGCGGCGTATGTGGGCCTCCCGTGGAAAGCATCGCCCTCGATGCACGCACAACGGTGACATTAGGTGTTGGGGAGGCCTCGTTCGCCACTGCGGGGTGGTTGCAGCCGTCACAGTTGATCGACACAGCGATCTCCGGTGCAGGGTCGCTTGACGACGGGGTGCAGTGACGCTGGGAAGAGTGAGTACACGCAACCAGCGAGCCCAGCGGCGACGCGGCCGCGCAGCGCAAAGTCGGTGCGGCGCCACTACCAGATCCTGTCAGGCCGACGCTCGCGCAGACTTTGTGCGCCAGGTGAGTCACGGACGCATTAACATCCTGATTGCACAAAAACGGAGCGGCGCTGAGAATATCGTCGCCACCGTCCACACAAGACGTGAGGGCATCCTGTGGCTGCGAGCTACCCCGCTGGTTGCCGTTCTTATGACCAGCGTACCCCGTCCGCAGCGCAGACGTAGGGCAAGAGAAGCGCTGCGTGCGTGGCGTCTCATGGAGCGCGCGGCTGGTCGGTGTGCGTGATCGTGGCGTCGGTGCGCAGAGCGACTGCGTCGCCGACTGACAGACGGTGGCCACCGAGAGCGGAATCGGCAGCGGCATTATACGCGAACTCGACGCGTCTCTGCGGCCAGTGGAAGCGGGGCTGGTCGTTGGCTGCTGTTGCTGGCTGCTGCACGATGCGTCTGGTCGCTCAGCTACAGCGGCAGTAGTCACGCCCATCGTCAGCGCTACAGCGGAACAGGTACGGCTGCGCGAACAACCGCCAGGTGGTGGCTCGAGGAGGTGCACACACCGGCGTACACACGGCGAGTTTGAAGGCTGCACAATCCCGGTCGCCGTGGTGCTGCTCGCATTCCACGACGGCTGGAGGCGTACCGGGTAAAGCATTGGCGCCACCGCTGCACCTGCTTCTGAGCCTCTACTTACATCACGCGCCAGTGCCGGCATCAGCGCCGCAACCGCTTCACAGGCGCCGGCGCCGATGCTCTCCTGCGCTGCCGAGGTCGTAGGTGGCATCCCGATCCACCCCAGACCTACGCCGGAGTCGTCCAAAAACAAGCCGCTGCGGTCTGCCGCAACAGGCAACCCCGACGGCGACCTTGTGGCAACGCCGATGGGACGAATCGGTGACGGCTGTGGTGAGCATTCTTCGACCGCCCGCTGCCCCACAGGAGCCGGGGACGTCAAGAGTGAGTTCAAGCAGCTCTGCTGGCCGGCACTAGAGCCCCAGCTACGGCGGGTAAAGGGGTCCGTCTCTTCCGAAAAGCAAAGCGCGCGGCCCGAGAAGGCGGTCGGGCGCTGTCCGTGGTGCTGGCGCGGAGTGCTGCAGCGTCCTGCGTGGATGACACCCGTTGGGCCTGCAACGCCCACGGCGGCTGACGTAGATGTTCCGTTGCCGCCGCACCGGCCTACCATAAGGTTTTCGCGCTCAAAGGACGAGTTGGCTCGCAGGTTGCTTGCCGTAAAAGTGCTGCCGCTTGCCAGCTGTAGAACTGGCTGCGTGCGGCGCGGCAGGAAAGCGGCGGCCGGGTGCGGCACCAAGCACGCACTCGTGTCCGTCTCTGTGCTGAAAAGCTGAGTAGCTGCGACGGGGCTGAGGTCAAAGTCGACGTGCGAAGCACTGCGTTCGGTTCGAACACCTTTTACGCTTGAGTCACTGATGTTAAGGGCGCGTGAGACGGTGTTTCGGCTTGCAACGTCGACGGTTCGATGCATCGATCCCGAAAGGGATGGCGGCTGCTGCTGTGGGTCATTTGCACTCGTGGACGGGGATGGTGTGCTGCCAACGGCGGCGTTGCCAAAGAACGCCACTGCTCTGCAACCGCTGCTACTCCGTACTCTATTTTCCTTGTGCTGAAGCGGCTTCAGCAGCGGAGGCGCGGAGGGCCGCGTGGCGGGGCGAATTTCGCTCCAGTGCAGGTACGAACTCTCGCTCAGGAAAGAAGTCCCGGTGGTGTCGGAGCAGTGCTGCTGCGGCGGCTTCTTCGACGGTGTCTCCTTTTCTTCTTGGTCCTCGCAATCTCCTTCACGCCCCCATAGTGTAGTAGTGGCTCCATCGCTCCAGTGATTCACGTCTCGATGCTTGGATCTTGTTTCGGCAGCGGCCTCGCGCTCGGCTACAACGGTGAGGGCAGCGATTTCAGTGTCTGAAGCAGATGGAGGCGCAGGGCAGCCGTTCGCAGGAGGTTGCTGAGGCGCGCTTAGCTCTGAAGGAGTTGACTCCGTTGCTTTCAACGGGGTCCGAGAAATGCGACTAAAGCGAAGTTCGGGAATGTGTGTGAAAGATGCGTACTTGAGCGTCAATGGGATCCCGATCACATACGGCAGGCGATCGGTCGAGATTTGGCGCTCCGCATCGGCACAGCGCAAGGCGCTGTCGCGAATGGAGGCTAAAAACGAGTGGCGCAGAGCCTCCTTCGCCGTACAGCGCCGCGTCGGATCGAGACAGAGGAGGCGCTGCAATAAGTTCACAAATGCAGGCGATGCGGGAATTTCGTCGAAGAGTGCGGCGTGTTTGGTCGCCACCGGGAACGACTGAATGTCACTCCCCAAGGCATCTAAAATGCTCATGAGCACCTGCAGCTCACTACTGCCCGGGAACGGTCGCGTGCCGGTGACCATCTCGTATAGGGTGCAGCCTAGCCCCCACAGGTCAACAGCAGCAAAGTTCTCGGAGGCGACACTGCGCTTGCCCATGAGTTGCTCCGGGGATTTGTAGTGAAGTGTTCCACGAGTGTCGAAAAAGGCCACGTTGTCGGCGCAGCGAGTACTGTGAGCCGCGCTGAAATCCCCCAGTGCAGCTTTGACATACGATGCATTGTCATTTGCGCTTCGGATGGCCGGCGCAACCTCGTGACTAGATGCTTCCTTACTCGTGCAAAGTGTCGGATCGAAAGCCGACACGGCCGATGATTTTGGCAGTAGACGTGCCCTGAAGTCATCCCTTGGAAGGTAAATGCACGCCCATTCTTCTGGTTCTGTGAGACGCTTCAGCAAAATATTGCCAGGCTTGACGTCTCGGTGCGCTACAGCGTGAGAGTGCATCTCCTCTAGCGCGAGCAAGACAGAGTACGCAATGGCAGCACACACGCCCTCCTCGTGCAGGGTTGCGTTCCCTTCTCTCAGCTCCCGTCCAACGTCACTGTCCATCAACTCCATGGTAAAAAAGCTTGTGTTCTTCGACGTTGTGTAGCTGCCCAGAAACCGAACAATCTGTGGATGAGGCCCAAGGTAATTCAAAACCGATACTTCGTCCATCACTGGTGGCACCACCCTCTGCCTTGTGGCGTCGCCAGAAGAATTTTCTGCGCTGCAGTTTTCATGCTGCTGGGAAAGAGCTGCGGTTTGCGAAACGCTTTCCTCTCCGAGATCCAGTTCCCTTCGCTGAGACACAGGAACACAGTCGCCAGCTTCTAGCTGCTGCAACCCGCTTTCGCCTCTGCAGACAAAATGACTACCAAGTGACGAGACGAGCGTGTCTTGAGACAGGTGGCTTCTTGTCCGCTGCGATGACTGCGGAAGCCCTGAGCTTTTCGGGAGCATGCGGCTCCCCGTAGACCCGTTAGAATTGTACCTGCTATACTGTTTTTTGATGGCAACGTACTTGTCGGAGCCGCCTACGCGACCTAGGAATACCTGGCCACTTCCACCTTTCCCCAAAAGGAGGTTGCAAACCTCAAAAGGAAATACGTTAGCAGGTTCATGGGTTTGAAGAATACCTGATGACTTCATCTACAATCTAGGTGAAAAGCTAAATAGAAATGGCATGCAAGTCTCTTCTGCAATCTATATGGAGAAGTAAGAGAAGCTGAGTTCAACATATCGTGAGTAGTGCAATAAACGGAGGGGTGACCAAGGACGAAAAAATATATATATGCATCGGAGTAATAAGAGCCTGATAAGAATTGCTTCCATTGAAGCTGCCTGTTTTTTTTTTTCGTCCTAGTTCCAAGCAAAGCAGGGAAGAGATAGGGTAAAAAGCACACGCGTAGTGCTACATGAGCATACCTCAGGCAAAGGAATATCTGCCAGAGAGTGAGCGGACTGTACTGGAGTGCCGTGACGTTTTGTTGCTGAATCGGCCGGCATCTTGGTTCACAGAGAGCCCTGAAATGTTTCTTTTCTGCACTCTATTATTTGGCATCACGTTAGATCAGCATAGCAAGGTGCACAAGCTGTTATTGGATCGCGCTTGTGATACCTGAGGAGCGAAAACTACGGTACTGATCTCGGGAGACCACAGGAGTAAGATAGTGAATATCCAGCTCGCTGCACAGAAGTGCAGCAACATTATCTGCGTTATCACCAGTGCGCGTAATGCAGCTCGGCTTTCGGCGCTTTAGGCACTCAACAAATGCCATGAAGCTCTCGTCACTGGAGCAATTCGCAGCCATGGCTGCCGCAACCTCCCAATTCCAGATGTCTAAAAGCGGCATTTCTTTTGCGCGCTCTTTCTGAGCGAAAAAATGAGTGTTCTGCGACTGTCGAAGAAACCATGTGCACTCAATGATGGAGTCACGGGCGGTACGGTCCAAAAAAACAGCTGTCATCAGTGCGTTCAAGCGAGGGTTCGAGTGAGGCTCCGTCAGTGTTGTCCACAAAGCAAGCTGCTTGCTCCGCGAAGGTGTCTGTAGTACTGCCTCTCCGTCTTTACCCCCCTGGAGACGACACATCTGCACCAGATAGGAGGCAACATTGGCGTCGATACCGCAACGGTCTGCCTTCGCTTTTGTCGGCGTAACCTCTGCGTCTGAGCATAATCGCACCAAATTGAGTGCCCACGCTTTCTGCGCGGCATCATTACTGAAAATATGTGAAAGCGCTTCATTCACGGCTGCAAAAGGGACGCCGCATTCAAGTGCACCGACACAAACGGGAGCGCAGTACATCACAGTAACGTGGTTAGAAGCGGAGGCGGCTGCGCGCAGCAATGCAAGAGATCGGTAGCCCATCCAACTCCGACTATACTTCTTCGCGCACGCTTCGCGCATTGCGTGACTCACCGCCACTACAGCAAACTCCACTGTCATTGCATTTTTCTTGAAGAGCGCCGCGGTCACAGAACATTCAACAGAGAGATGATTCCATATGACTCGCGCAGCGTCAGCGTAACGGCCAGCGCGGCAGAGCCGAAAAAGAAGCGCCGTGCACATCTTACAGAGCGTCGGGTCAACCGTATTCTTAGAGTGAAAGGACTGCAGGTAAACGCACGCCGTAGTAAACGGTGATATTTTCAATGCCGCAAATAGGTGCCGTTTCTTCAGCAAATTCGCGGCAGCATGACGGCGGACGCTGGGCTTTAAGTTGCGGAGAAGTCTTAAAATGCTCCTTCGAACAGTGCTGACAGAACGGCTGTCGCCCGTGATTGCAGGTTTTGCAGGGCCACACATGAGAGCAATGAGTAAACACTTCGCCTCAACAGCTTGCAGCGTCTTCGAGTTAGCAAGCAGTCGACCCATGATGCAACTCCATTTTGAGCATTGACCCAGTTTGTCGGAGTTGGGTTGAAAAAGGCCACGCGAAATCCAGTTCTTATGAATGTAACGCGCCTCTGCGGTGCTGAGAGCGAGGATGTCTAAGGTTGTGTAGTGGGAGGGGTGCAGAAGCTTGGGGGGCAAGTCGGGGCAGACTTGCTCGGTAAGCTTTGGATCCAGAAGCCTTTCCGCTGCCCACGCCTCAAGCAAGCGGTACAGCTGGTACGGTAGGCGGGCTGTCGTGGCCGAACTGACGCGGACACTTGCACACTTGTCCAAAATGACTAGTTTTTCCAACGTAGGAATTCCTTCTCCGCCATCGAGTCGACATGCGGCTTCGGCTGCGCAGACAAGGACGTCTGCGGTTGCCGTCGAGCCGAGGGGCGCAAAGAGCTTGTATTGAATGAATGGCTGGCAGGCATCGCTGTGTGTCAGCGACACCGCTTGCAAGGCAGATTTATGTGCCAGCTGCTGTTCTTGGAGGGCTGAACTCAGAATATCGATAAGCGCCTTCAGCGTCGAGGCATCTTTAACTTCTTCCAAGGTGCTAATTGTTCTGAAAAGCTCACGCTTCACCTTCTTGCGAACCACTCTTAGGTGCTTGGGCTTCTGGTACTTCCAGAAAGTGGTTAGCCTAAGTGCGTGTTGAGCCTCTCCTGCTTTGATCAAGACACAAAAGGCTTCCTGGGCATAGAGAAAGGGAAACCCCTCTGCACTTCGTAAGAGGGTATTACTTTCATCGGTGGCGCGCATTGGTGCCAATGCTGAGAGGGAGGAGTAGAGCGTGCTGCTCTGGAGGTGTGTGAGGTAGTCATTTCGTGAATCACGAAGAGCATCTGCTTTAGCGGAGAATAGCGAGTCTGCACTCTTTCCGGAATAGACGCGTGATATGCTGAGGTCCGTGGCCACCGCTTTTTGCAGCTTATTCAGAACAGGGAGTGCGGCCTTCTTGCCGGCGCGGTTGCTTATTTCAACGAGAGTGTTTTTCCACATTTTATTGACTGTGGAGTGCCCGTGATGAGAAGGGACGGAAAGCAGGCAGTAAATGGAGAGAAGAGTGGCATATCCAGAGCCGTATTTAAGAGCGTGCTCGGGAAACACCATAAGGTGCGTATAAAAAGGAGAGAGCATCCACACATGGCGTGGTTTCGAATTCCCTCTTTCAGATTTCATGGAAGACTCACTCGGGGTCGAAGAACTGAGGCCACCGTATGCTTCCAGCTGGGTGGGGAGTGCGGTGCTGCGCTTTCGTCCTTCGGCCGAAATGCGTTTGTTTTGGTCTTTTTCCATCACTGGCCTTCAGAGTAGGAGTAAAGGTTTAACTGAAACGCTCTTTGGGCTGCTTGCGGCAGGCTCCGCGCCGGCCCTTGGGCGCATGACGGGTGTTGGTGGCGTTCTTTTGGTGAGAAGGGGGGGGGGCGGTGGCGGCTGCCAAAGGGTGTCCCTCTCCCCAGCGGCCAAGGGCCCGCTGGCTTTCGGGTGAGGGGGCAAGGGGGAGGTGGTGGGGGGGGGGCTTGGCGCCCTGGGGAGGGGTGGAGCGGGGAGGGGGGGAGGGTGGTTGAAGCCGGGGTGCTTTGGCAGGCGGGTTGTTTGGGCGGTGGCGGCCGCCGCCCCAGCGAGGCGCCGGGGTGATTTGAGCGCTTTTCATCCGCTCCTTTGCACGTTTTGCGGTGCTTGTGTGCTTTCGGGTGCTGCTTTTTTTTTGTTATCTGCCCGGACTGGAGGGGGAGAGGAAGGGCTGCAGAGCATACAAGCCACTTGCATCGAACAAAACACGCACCTGTGCGGAGGGAAAGGGCGGGGAGTGGGGGGTGGAGGGAAATGCGCCCAGTCCACTAAGTAGCAGCCGGACAACGCAGGAAATAAAATGCCGAGCTCATTTACGAGATGTGTGTCTTCTTTTCTCTGAGATCAACATACCGAAATGGAAGATATGACACTGTCACCGCGCAGGACACAAGAGAGGAGGAAAAGCGGACAGTGCAACGAAAAACGGAGGCGCATGCACGCTACACATCGAAAAGAGTGGTGGATTGCTAAGCGCCCATCAATGAGTGCCGCATGGGGGTAAGGTGGGGGGCTGGTTGGCCTCCGGCGCTGGGATGCTCTCCAAAGGCGTCGGGCTCAAGCGTGTCGGATCCGCCAGCTCGGTGTTCAGGCTAGGCTGCACAGCCAGAGGGGCTTGGCTGCAGTCGCTGGATGCGTTCTCGCCAGTTCGACCGTCACCCGTCGCAGTTTCCTCGCGGCGCAGCGATGACGGTCCACACGAGCATGGTACCATCGGCGCGTGTGCCGTCTTGTCGGCCGTCGACGGCGTACCAGCTTCCACTGCTGTTCGACTGTTGCTGCGACGCACTGGCGGCTCCGCCTCATCGCTGTCCAAGTCCAGCCGGAGCGCGGGTGCGACATTCTCATCATTGCCGCGCCGCCTTCCTGCAAAGGGGATGGGTGTCCGGCACCGCTCCCTTTGCGGAGGCGGGGAGTCGCTCATCGCGGCCGATGAGCTGGCGCGCCGGCACTGCTGATGCGCCGCGGCAGGCGAGCACCCCGTCGTCACAGCCCCACTGTTCGTGATGATGTTAGGCCGCTCTGGCGTCACAAAGGAAGGCGGGAGCTGGGGCCCTGGACTGTCCGTGGGCCGCGACGCTGTTGTTGCCGGGTCCAGATCTGGCGGGCTCACAGGCGAAGGAACATCGCCTTGCGCCGAAGACGTCTCGCTGCGCGACAGGCGCTGCTCAGGAGACTGTGGCATCAGCTCCGTTGCGGACGTTGGCGGGTCACCGCCCAGATGCGGCACGCGGGGCGCGTTCTGCAGCGCAGCCGTTGTTGGCATCGGTGTGGTGCCGTTTGCGTCTTGCACCTCGTTCGATACGGCGTCATGCCCGCTGTACTTGCGTTCCAACGCAACAGGCGTGGAGTGGGGCGACGGAGGAGAGGGTGAGGCGGACAGGAGCACGTGCATGTGACCCCTCTCCTGCCTCGACGCCAGTGCTGAATCTGCGGCAGGATCGACGGCGCCGCTATCAGCAGCTACGGAGACCGCCTCCTTGTCATCATGGGCCTCAGGCTGTAAAAGCGAGAAGGATGAGGACGACGTCAAACTTGCCGACGGGGTGGAAAGGTACTTGCAAACCGCGTTTCCGCTGCCAGTTTTGCTCGAGAGGCCACATTGGTTCTTGAGAAGCTTCCACGCCGAGCTGTTCTTGCGCTTGATGCCCGCCGGTGATGCTTCTGCGGTGGCGGATGAGAGGGGTGCATCGCAGACCAGCGCACCGGTGATGTCACTGAATTCGTTACCGGGCTCCCTTTTTGGCTTCTGCTCCTTGATCGCGCTGCTGGTGGTGGTGGCCTGTGTTCTGTGTTTGTGCTTGACTGACGCGAAGTCGCCGCTCGTGTTGTTGCTCACCTCGCTTGACATATTCGCGACGCCAGTGCTGACGTCGCGCTCGCCTGCCATCATGCTGCTGCTGCGCCGGGTGGCCTCCTCGGCTGATGGGTTCGGCGAGGTGGACAACAAAGTCGTAATGCAGCCGACCGGCATCGCATTCGATGTCGCAAGGAACGAAGAGTGCGGCTGTGCCGAGGAGCCGCCGTGGTCAGACAGCTCCTCGCTCATCGACTCCATAGATGAGCTGCAAATCATGCACAGCGGCTTCTTCGAGGACGCTTCTGCACCCTTGTCCCTCGAGTCGTTCTCGACATGATGCTGCTGCTCGAAACTTGCGCCTTGCTGCCGGCTGGTGGTGCTGCCCGACGGCGTCGCCTTTCGAGGGTTGACGATGCCGCGGTTGGGGGAGCTAATCATCGGCAAGTGCGACATGACGGGAGGCGACGGCTCCTCGCTCGTTTCGCTCTGGAGGACATTCTCTACGTCTATTTCGATCTCCGAGGCCTGCGGCGACCCGGTTGGCGCTACGCTGTACGACTGGCTTGTCGAGGCCCGCATGCGCGGCAGCACCACACGGTCTTCCCCGCCGCTGCTGAAGGCAATGCCGGGAGACGGCGGCGCCGGACTGTGGCCAGACGTGGTCTTGGCCGCGCGTTGAGACGCGGTCGACTTGCACGCGGACTCGCGCCGAGAAGACGGGGCTACTGAGGGCTGCTCCTCGATGGCCATCATGTGCGTGATGCTGCCCTTCTCGTCCGTGCTGCAGTACGTCTCGCGCCGGGTGATGGGTGGGCACACACTACCGGTGTCGGTCATCTCGTAGCCCGGCGGTGGCACAATATCGCACTCGGCGCTGTAGTGGGAGCCGCCGCCATCAACAGCTGCCACTGATGCCGAGGCACTATGCCCGTCTTGGGTGACCACAGAGAGCGGCTTGCTTTCGTCGATGTACCGCAGCGGCTGGCAGATGCTGGGGTGCAGATACCACTCGTGTGGCACCACCGATGTGGGCACCTCGCTGATGTTCGACGCCGGCGTCGGTGGCGCAGCCGCCTTGGGCGGTTCGTCGTCCATCATATGCTGCACCTTCGTCGCCAGCCGGCGTGGGATGACGCGGTCGCCGACGCGCGCGGCGCGGTTGCACCACGACGGGACCTGCAGCTTCTCTGTGGTGCTCAGCAGATCGCAGAACGCCTGGGCAAAGTGGTTGCAGTTGTGGTGCAGGATGTGGTAGTCGCTGCTGCGCCACTCGTTCTCCAGCCGGTGCAGGATGGTGTCCACCTGCATGGGTGACCGGGTGGTGTGGCCGATGCGGATGGTACGGTAAAGGGTGCCGGCGGCTTGCCCGGGATGCACGCAAAACAACCCGGAGGCGTTGGGGTTGTCCACCACCTCGCCGTAACCCCACTCGATGCCGTACACGACGACGCCTGTGTGGAAGACACCCATGCCCATCTTGGACAGCCTCTTGTTGCTCTCGATTAGGCTGTACACGTTGAGGGTAACGGGTACCTGCACCTCCGTGCGGCGCAGGCGTGGACTGTGGCCGCGCGAGAGGCCCATTGCCTCCAGGCTGCGCAACTGCGCCGCATTCTTGGAGGTGACACTGGAGGTGCCATCCGCCCCACAGCACCACAAGGCCATGTGTAGGTGCGAGATTCCTTGTATGCGGATGTGTATCGCTGTGCCATGCGCGTAGCTGTGATTATATGAGCCGACGCAAGGCCGCACACACGCACGCACGCACGCACGCACCCAAGAGAAGTCTATCGCAGGTACGTCCTGTCACACGCAAAAGACAATGAACAGGGAGGAGAGGGGCCGCCGCACGCAGACGATGACGACAGCAGCAATGGAAGGGAATAAAGGCTAAAGGCGGGGAGGCGACGCGAGAAGGAGAGCAGAGAAACGAGAGAGAGCAGACCAGCACACAACTGCGACGACACAAGGCGTACGAGGGCGGGTCGTCGCGATGATGGTGAGACACCGTCGGCCCAACAGCGACAGCCGCAAACGCGCTCACACGAACCGGTGACACACACACACACACACGAAAAGAAAAAGCACAGCGAGCGAATAGAGCAGGGAGCGACAGCAACGTGTGGGTGATGTGTGCGCGCGATTATGAGGGATTCCGGGGAGCGAGGGAGGATGGGAGGGTGTATGGGGGGGGTGTTGTTCCTGGTGAGAACAACGGGTTGCGTTAAGTAGCTTTTGCTATGGCGACCAAAAGACACTACCGGTTGATGACGAAGCGCCGGGGAGGAAGTGGTGGTGCACGAATCGCACAGGGAGCGAGGTCATCGAGGCATGGAGAGAGGGATATATAGGAAAGAGGGAGGATAGAAACGTGGAGCCACATGATTGGTGTGCACGCGTACGCATCGCTATATCTGTGCCATATCGGCGAGGGAAGGGGGAGGGGATGAAGAAGTGGTAGCGGATCATGCGATCCGAACACAAGCAAAGGGCAGTGGATACGGGTATGTTCGTGCACACAAAGAGAGCGAGGAGGAGGAGGATGGCGTCGTTGCTGCAGCGGAGGGGTGAGGCAACTCCCAGTCTACCCTCCACCGGCGCTTAGACAATAAGCGCGTCTGCCTCTGCTCCGTTTCGCACCGTCGCACCGTCGCACCTCCTTCCCCCTTTCCGTCTCTCGCTCCTGCACAGCACTTCCACGTTTTCTGGTGTGTGCCGCTCCTCCTCTTCTCTTTCGATTTGTTACTTGTTTCTGCCATTATCCACGTCGTTGCCTGGGCTGCGGTGTTTTACATGGCAGCATGGCGGTGTGTTTATGGGGTTGGGTGGGGGAGGGGAGGGCAGGAGGGGGCGCGCAAGTGCACCGCACATACCGCACCCGCCCACTTCACGCACCCCACACCGCCCATACACACACGCCGCACTGCAACCATACATATAAACACACATGCACGATCCATCGCACACACACCCGCGCTCATCAACGTTGGGGTGCGCATACCGGCGAATCACCGCCTCCCCTGCCCCTACCCCTCGACCTCCAGCACTACACCAACAAGTAAGAAATAGCTGAGGAAGCCACGTAAGAAAGGAAGAGGAGCGCGCCGCGTACCGATTTCGCCGTCTCTCTCTCTCTCTCTCCCTTCCTCTGCAGGCGCTTGACACCCCTCCCCCAAGACCATCTGAGAGCGAAAGGGAGGGAAGAAGCTAGGGAGGGAGGCGTGGATCACGGTGCACGGTAGGCGAGAGGGAGTACGATGAACGGTCGTGGGCGGGGAGGGGGGTGTAATAGTGAAAACATAACAAAAATAAAACGCAAGCGAGACGCTGTTTGAAGTGCCGGTTACCTGTGGACCACGCGCGGGTATGTGTTGGTGGCCAATGAGAGTGAGACACACACCCACACAGGCAGGCACAGAGAGGGAGGAGGGGGACAAGGCAATTGCCGTGCTACACCGGGAGAACACCAAAACTAACCTCCTCTTCCTCCTTCCCTCACGATAAAAGAAAAGCGAGCGATGCAGACAAGGGTGCAGAGGATCCATCATCTTGGGCCAATGTATGAAGGTGCGTCTCTCTGTGCGCGCATGTGAAGGTTGCCCTCCTGTTACTCTTTGTTTGGCCTGCGACGGTGTGACGGTGTGAGTGCGCGCGTGTGCACTGCTGTAAGATACATCAAGAACGAAAAGCGCCACGCTAGAACCAAGCACGCGACCTCAGTCGGGCGAAAGAAAAGTGAAACAAAGACGAGGGTACGTATACCACGTCGGTTTTGCCTTTTATGCTTGTTGTGCTCCCCTTCCTCCGCTGTTAGCCCTCCTCCATATCTTCTCGCTCTCCGGTGCTTACCTCCCCAATCCCATCATCATCGCCGTGCACTTACGCTTGAAGTGAGCGTCTTGGAGAGGTCCTCCTCATCGCGCAGCATCGACCCGATGCCGTTCAGCATCGCCAAGATCTCGTTCATGTCGTCTCGCTGCTTCATCAGCAGTACCCGAACCCGCGCCACGTACTCGTCGACCGAGTCGGATTCCTCAAAAGACTGGATCGCCGTGATCTCCTCCTTGATGCCGGTCATCTTGGAGTCGATGTGCCGGCGGTGCAGCGCAATGAGCTTATCCTCCGCCTTTGCAATCTCCTCGACAACGTAGGCGTGCACTTTGCGCACCTGCCGCTCTTCCTCCCGCTGCATCACGCCGCCGCCTTCCGCGGCGCGCGGGTAGTGGCAGCAGTCATCGTCGATGTCGTCGTCGTCGTCGTCGGACTCCAGGGCGGCGATGTGGTTCTGCACAATCGTCGCGATTTTCGGGTCTTTCACCTTCACCACGGCTGCGGCCGGCGGGGGCGTACCGCCGCTACGGCCTACCGACGGCTGCCGACCGCGAGGCTTGGCGGCGTTTCTCGGCGCCGCACCTGCCGCGACCCCGTCACTCTCGCCGCCGTAGCCGCCATTCTCGGACGGGGACACGTCAGGTGATGGGTCGGAGGCGAAGTCTGACACCCATTCCGGGCGGTTCTTCGCAGGAATCGCCTCGAAGGGCTTTCGGCGCGGTGCAGCGGGCCGGCGACCTGGCGGGCTGCCGGCCACTTGCTCAATTTTTGCACCACCACCGATGCCGCCGCCGCCAAGGTCCTTCACCCGCTGGGTGTAGCGCAACGTGTTGAGCGTGTTCACGCAGTGCTGCGAGGACGGCGAAATGGTGGAGATCATGGTGGTGCGGCTGTTGCCGGTGAAGGAGTCTCGCAGCACCTCGGTCAAGATAGACCCCCGAAATGGAACGTGACTCTTGCCCATCCCGAGGGCCCGAATGCACTCTTTCAGAGCCAGGAGAGACTTGTTGATCTCCGCACCCTCCATTCGCGTCTTGCGGTCGCAGTCGAACGTGTCGGCGCCGCGCTCGTTACCCGCCAAGTCGATGAAGGAAATACGACCAATCGTCTTGGGCGCACGCCGTGCGTTGGCGCTCCGCGTTTCTCGCACCTCCACCTGCAGCACGGCGTGGGAGCGGCTACTTTCGGCGTTGGCGCTTGTCTGACCCGCCGCACGGTATGCACTGCCCGCTGTAATCACGTCGAAGATCTCCTGGATGTCCGTCACCTGATGCTCGCTCAGCCCGCAAATGTTGATCACCTTGTCCGCATCCTCGCGAGCGAAAAGGCGCTTTCGGTTGTTCAGGAGATCAAATATTTTCCGGCCGTAGATTTCGTAGAAAGAGACGTAGACGACGGCGTCGATGTCGTTGGCGCGTGCGAAGATCTCACGCGCCGCAATGGCATACAGCCCTGGCTCTTTCTGCGAACCCAGCATGGTGTACGTCTTGCCCGATCCGGTTTGCCCGTAGGCAAAGCACGTGGCATTACCGTAGTTGAATACGGTATCGATGAGTGGCAGACAGCAACGCTGGTACACGCCGGCGTTGTTGCAGGTCTCCCCGAACACCTCATCGAAAGTAAAGGTGTGCCGGTCCGTGTAGGGTGAGAGGTCGTACTTTATCTTCGGCTCATTCACGATGCACCGCGGCGTTGGCGTCTCGACGATGTCCAGCTCCGGGTCCGCGATGGGACGCTTGCGCACCGCTACACAGATACGGCTGCTCATGATATCGACGCAAGGGCCTGATGGCAAGCGTTTTCTTGGTGGTGGTGGTGGATCGAGCGGCGAGAAAAACGAAAGGAGGGAAGGAGGTGGATGGGAGCGAATAGTGCTAATAATAATAGAGCCGCACACCAACCGTACGGGGCGTATAAGCTTGGGATATGCGCGCGCGTGTGTATGCGTGTGCGTAATAGGCGTTCGGTATCGACGTGTGATGATATATATATATATATATATATGTGTATGCGGGAGCGCGATGAGGAGTGAGGGAGGAGGGGGGGGGGGAGTGGAGGCGAGGCGCGAGTCTGCTCGTTATGCGTGCGCGCTCTCTCTCTGCCCCTCTTTCTGCGATCGTGTGGGTCTCTCTGTCGCTGTTCCCTTTCTAACTTCTGTGGATGTGTGGGACTTGTACTCTAAACAAAGAGAGGGGATTTTTTTTTGGAGGGGGATCAACGAGCTGATGATGGCAGTTGTTGTGTGTGTGCACGAAGATGAGGTGCCGACACCAACACGGCTGCTGCTATCGTGTGAAGATCAAGGTTGCCCCCTCCAGCAACAACGAAAAGTTGACCACTCCAGCTTGAGGCTCTGCGCGAACAGCAGCACACACGCGAAGAGGGGTGAGTGTGGGTCGGGGGCTGGGAGAGAGGGAGGAAGAAGAGGCCCTTGTGGTAGCGGACGCAGAGGTGGCGGAGGGGGGGGGCGGAGATGTGAGCGGAAGGAAAATTGCTGACTTGCCCACAGAAGAGACGTTCTGCAGTGTGGGTGGCATGAGCTGATCGTTTTGTGCACAGTCCTGCGAAGCCCGTCGCATCAGTGCCTCTATGTATGTATGTGTGTGTGATGTGCCGTCGTTCGACCAGCCACCGACATCATTATGTGGTTACATCCGCACACGCACACACGCAGAGAGAGACTCGGCAATACAAAAGAAAAGACACATACGTGATACTTTATCCTGTGAGGGCATTGTCTGGCCCAGCGCCCCATGAGGCGGAGATGAGGAGGAGTGGAAGGGGAGCGCCCTCTCCCCCAACGTTCAACGTTTCGCCTTTACGCCCTATTCGGTGCGAGCGCGCTTTCAGCTGCGATCTTGCACCTGCGCTGTCATCTTAGTTTTCGCCTTTGCTGTTCCCTTGCTTATATATGTTACATTATTTTCCAACTCTGTAAGCACACGCGCGCACACCTCTCCTGCAGTGCCGCGATGCTCACAGAAAGGGCGAGGAGAGGAAGAGGGCGATGCTGACAGTCGAAGAGATACCAAAACCGTACACTCGACGCAACATGAAAAAGGGGAGGTGTGCGTGTGTGTGTGTATGTAGTGGTAGTGGCGGGGATGGCGGCGACTGGAGAAACATCGCTACAGTCCCAGATGCCTGAAAGACACACCGATACACACACACACACACACACACAATACACAGGTAGGTGCAGCAGGCAGGAAATGATGGAGCTGCACATGCGTATGTGCATGTGTGCCATGGGCTAAACAGACGTGGTGCCGTTCATGGTCAAGGATGGGAGGACGGATGCATGATTACGTAGGCGGAGGGGCAGGTGGGTGGGTGCGATAGGGAGTAGCGATGTGTAATGGAGAGGCGGGCGGCCACCTCCCCCTCTACCTTTCTTCAGCCCTGCTCGCCACACATACGCATAAATAAATGAATATATATATATATTTACACTCACACTCGGGAAGATGCCACACGCCCTCCTCTTCCACCTCCCTCTTGACTTCACTACGGCCGCAGCTCAGCACTGCCAAGCAATCACAACCGTCATCGAGAGATCAAGGCAGACACAGAGGCAACCGCAGACGTCAAGTACCCTACGAGAAGAGCATGAGGAAGGCGAGCATCAGCGCGAACAGGCCAATGGCCTCCGTCAGAGCGAAGCCGAGAATGGCGTAGTTGAAGAGCATCTTGGTCAGGTTGGGCTGGCGAGCGCAGCCTATCAGCAGGCAGCCAAAGATGGCACCGATACCCAAGCCAACACCACCGAGGGCGATGGCGGCGAGACCGGTGCCGACGTAGTGCAGGCCCTGGACGGAGAGGGCGACAGTGGAGGCCTGGCGAGGGGCAACCACGAGCGCACTGGAGGCGGCCGCCGCGCGACGGGCGACGGGCTGAGCAATGGCACGGCGCATCATCTTGAACGGTTAAGGGTTTAGTTGGGGGTATTGATGAACAAGTGACACGCGAGCAAGAGCCAAAGGCGGAGAGAGAGAGAGAGAGCTGCGAACCGCAGGAGGGCAGGTGTGATGCTGCGTAGATTCTAATCAACTTTGGGGAGGCGAGCGCAGAGCATTGGCGCGTGTGTGTGTGTGTGTGAAGTTTGTGATGCGCCACGCATAGGTTTCGAGGAAGACAAGCGAGTAGCCAAGGGCATGGAGGAGAAGGGGAAAGGGTGTGCGAGACAGACGCAAGCAACAACAACTGCGGACTACTTTCCCTCCAAGAGGAAGGGTGGGGGTGGGGGCGGGGAGCCCTGCATCAGAGGCGGTCTGCGCCAACGCAGAGGCGGCGATACGAACACGCTTCACTTCCCCTTGATGTCTCTCGTTTTTTTGCCTGCAATCGTTGGTGCCTGAGGCATGTTACAGCGCTTGCAGGCAGGCAACTCACAGAGAAAAGAAAGAGCGCGTGGAAGAGAGAAGAGGAGGAGGAGGGGGAGGGGTGCACCTACCGTGGCGGCCAAATATTGCGTATTTCAGCGTCTGCAGCTGCGGCTGCGGCCGGGTGCTGCTGGCAGAGACTCGGCTCATATTTATCATGTGGCTTATTCTCCTTCACTTATTCTCACGCTCTTAGTAAGTGTGCGTGCGCGTGCGCGCTGCAGTACAACGGTTGCCGGATGATGCACGTGGTGTGGGCTGGCGCAAAGAGCATACATACACAGATCCCCTCACACGGAAAGGATGACGCACGAAGAGCTAGACAGTGAGAGTGAGTGGTACAGACAGTCCATAGACACACACCACCACCATCACGATGACACTTACTCTCAAGCGACGACTCACTACGAGTCACAACGGAGGGGAGCGGGGGGGCAGGGGGGGGGGCGGGCAGCACATAATCATCCTCTGCCGCCGTCGCCCCCTCTCACTGCCCACTTATACACAGAACACACATACACACATACGCGCACGCGAAATAAAAACTCGTAAGAGCTTAATCGATGGAGGTCAAACACACGCACAGCCGCAAATTTGCGCACGGAGAGCGTGGCGACGCGCATCATATGGTGACGGTGGCGGCATCTCAGCAGCAGGTGGCCATGCACATGCATATGCTTGGTAGAGGGAGGAGGGGGGAGGAGGAGAAAGCGATGATCTCCTGCACTAAAGCGGCACCCTCGCACGCACACACAGGCAGGTAGGCGGGCAGGCAAGCCCAGCGGTGCGCAATCGCAGAAGCTCTTCCTACGCCCGACGCCGCCGTCCACGAACGTCGAACATGCCTCGCGACACTTCCTGGAAGGGGTTGACGCCTTCAAACGGATCCGGCGCCTTCTCCTTAGACTTGACCTTCTTCACCTTGCCGCGGTCCATCTCCATCTCCCACATGGGATCACGGATGCGCTGCTGGAACTTGGGTGCAGATGCCGGTCGTCGCACCGTCTCAGGGGTGTTGAGCACCTTGCGCTGATGCAGTGCTTGCACGGCGTTCCGGCCAACCCGAAAGTTTGGGCTCTTCCGCTGCTGCTGCGGCGCCGTCGTGTCGGTGGACGCACCACCGTCGGCGCCGTCCTTCAACATGCGCTTCATCGACTTAATGATGCCACCATACAGTGAAACCTTGGCCAGCTTGAGCGGCGCCTCGCCGTCCGCCGGTGCGTCGTGCTCGTCATCTCGCCGTGAGGGTTGTGGCGCTACGTCTGCCTCGATGTGGCTGTCCTGCACTGTGCATCCGTTCAGCTGTGCCGGCAGCCGGAGTACATATGCGCGGTCCTGCTTTTCGTCGTCGCTGTTGCTGTCCGAGTCCGTTGGAAGCGCCTCTTGCATGCGCTTGAAGGTCTGCGCCCGGGCAGACTTGCTCGACGACAAAGACGTGGGCTCGACGGCGTGACCCTCGTCATCGCTGTCGCCAGAAGTGTTGGACAGGAGTTGCGGCTTCTCTGCAGCCGTCGCAGACGAGGAAGAGCGACACCCGTTTAAACTGCCCGCCTGCCGTTGCACAGCGCGGCGTTTCTCCAGTAGTACCTGCACCTCCGACTCGCTCAGCTCTTGCCCAACAGCGCCGTCCTCTTCCACTGCTGTCATCGCGCCGAGCTTGGAGGCGGCGGAGGAAGACACAGAGGCCGGTGCGCTGCCGCGGATGTTGTGCTGCTGCTGATGCGGCGGCTGCATCATCTCAGCGGCGACCGTGGGCTTTCGGGAGTAGAAGAGCATGTACACCTGTGCCTGTTGCAGCTGGTCCTCCGAAAGACGACTAACATGGCTGTCGTTGAACTCGTACCACATGCCATTAGGGGCCTTGGCCAGGGTGTAGTAGTGGCCGTAGTCAATGGAACGTCCCTCGTGAACGCATACGGCGTTGAGCTCGTACTGGCAATCGGCTCTCTTCGTTGTCGCTGGGGAGGACATACCATTGTGCGGCTGCAGGTGATTCGGCGGCGGCGGCGGCGATGACGACGACGACAGTAGGGTGCAGTAGCGGGTAATGTCCAGCTCTAGCGGGAACAGCACGTGCTTGTTAATTTTGCTGCCGGAGGGGGTAAAGCGCTTCACGTGGATGACGAACACGGGCGGCGGGACGTGGATGCTTAGCTTTTTCTTCGCGCGCACACCGACCTGGCGTGGGGACAGGTAAGAGCGGCCATCGAGTTCCTCGACCGCGCAGAACTTGTCAAGGCAGTGCTGCAGCGTGTGCCCCGCTAACTCCACCGAGAGAATCGTAAAGGGGTCGTAGGTGTTGGAGCACAGGGTCTGAGGGTCAAGGCCGTGCCGTGAGGCACGCTGTGCCCGCTTCCCCTCTGCTTGCTTTGCCTCCATCTTGAGATCCATCGCCTCCTGCTGCTTGCCGGCGCGCAGCAACTGCTGAATCTCTTCCTGGCGCGACCACGTCACCTGTGAGAGCAGGTAGCCGCCGCAGATGCGGTGAAGCGCGGTGGTGTGCGCCACCCGTGGGTGCACCTTCTTGGAACCGACAAGGCGGTGCAGCAGGGATTTCTGACACGAAAAGAGAAGTTGCACCGCAAACTCATGCGCGTCGCTCTGCCGCCCAATGGAGAAGTGCTTTGAGAGCAGACGGAGGTTGCTCATGATCTGCCCAGGTCGGTACGCACCGCCGCCGCCGGTTCGGCCCTGCTGTGGCGCGTGCTGCATCTTGCGAAACGTCTCGGCAAGGGCGAAGGCAAAGTCGAAGGGGGCACCAAGCTGGCTGTCTGCTGAGCGAAACGTGTTCATGAAGTACTGTGCCACCGCCGGGGTATGGGCCAGTGCTTGCAGCACGCTGTTCGCGAAGCACGTGTTGCCAAGATTCATGAGCCCCAGTCCAACAGGTGTGATGGCCTGCCAGCACAAGTGTAGGCTGCCGCGAAACTGCGCGTCGGAGCACAGCTGTGTCGCCTTGTCGACGCGCTGCGGGTCATCGTCGTCGTCATCGTCGCTGTCCGAGTATCTGCGGGGCGCCTCCCCCTGGTCGCCGTCGTCTGCGTCGCTGCTGTTGTGTTCGACACCCTGCCGCTGCGTGCACATCGCATCGCGGAGCTGACGTGTGTGCTGCGGGTTGAGGACAACGGCGCTACGGGGGTATTCCACGACGTGCGGTTTCCGATAGCGCTCAAACTCGATCTTGCGGAACAAGATCTCCTTCCCGGCGAACCCGAGCGATCGATTATGTGCGACGTCCATGCTGTGTGTAGTGGCTGAACGGCACGCAGCGTGTATGACGTTGAAACTGCCGAAGAAGGCGGAAGCGGCGGAGGGGGAGGGGGAAGGAAGGAAGGAAGAGACCAAGAGCAAGAGCGTGGCGTCAGTGCTCAGCAGACAGCTTTCGAGGGCAACGGCCGAAAGGCGAACACCAGCTTCCCCCAATGCAAGGAGGACGTCTGGGGAGTGCGGGTCGCGCATACACGACCGTTTCCTGCCGCCTCGTGCACTCGCCTCCCTTTGACGCACGCGTCATGACAAACGCCCGCCAAACGTATACGATGAAGGGGGCGGTAGGTAAAAGGAAACGGTGACGAGCAAGCGCATCAGCAGCCACAACAGACCCACGCGAGTAGGACAGCACTGCCAGTCCAGCCCCTTGCCCAGCGCAGCCCCATCACATACACATACAGAGGGGCTCCAGGACACAGCCGGCTACAGCGCTGCCATGAGCTCAGACCATTTTTTTATGTGAGTTGTTGCCAACAGAGATGGAACACAGGCTCCACGTACCAGCTCTGCATCGTGTACCCGTCCATCTCCTCCCCCCTCTCACTCTGAGTGTACCACGCACCACTCAGCGCGTGTTTATGTACGAGCCCCATGCATGGGAAAGGGTGTGTGTGTGTGTGTGTGTGTGCGGGCCCCATTCTCAATATACACGTACGCTTGTGTCTCTGCGCAGCATGCGCGGTGGTGGGGTCGAGGCGCCAGACGACTTCAGTGCATGTCGTCGTAGCACACCGGCACCAGAGGAATGACAGCCTCATGCTCCACAAGCAGGGGATCACTCCATGCACACGCAGTTGCCACCTGTACGTCACTGCGGTTTGGCAGGCATGGGAGAAGAGGGAGCGCCTGACGCTTTACCCACGAGCTTAAAAAGCGTTCTTCGGGGCGTGGTGGCGACAGGAGATGGCGCCGAGGAAGCTTGCGACGGCTCGGAGGATGACGACGACGACACAGCTAGCATGATAGGGTGCACCATCACCGGCTGCGTTTGCACGGACCGAGTGGTTGGGGGCGGAAGGGGTGCAAGAGTCGCAGCAGCGGCTGGCCCTGCTGCACAGCTCACCTCTACTCGTGCAACGGCTGTTGCCGCAAGGGCGTTCGCATCGCCACTGGTGGTGTTGACGCGCTTGCTGGTACTGCCGCCGCTGCCGTGCTCGGTATCAGTGCGTGGCCGCTTCAAGTGCAAATCGGGTCGCATCGGCACGTGCACGGCGGCGGTCTTCGGCGCCACTGGCAATGCCGGCGGTGCCGCAGGGCAAAGAGCGCGGCTGCCTGAGCAGCTGCTCGTCAGCGTCGACGCAGCCGCTGTGTTCATGAAGGCCTGAGTGCCCGTTTTGGATAAGGTGAAGACAGTGCGACGTGGTGGGGCCACGGCACCGGCTGAGGCGGTAATGTCCATCGTTGGGAGCGAGACGTCCGATGACGACGGGAGCGATCGCATTGGCGCGGGAGGCGACACCATCGATGACAGTGGCTGCATGGCTACCGGCTGAGTTGAGGCCGTCTCAGTGAGGTCCACGACCAAGGAAACAGCAGCAGCGCGCGCTGAATGGGACGGTTCCGCTGCAGATGACCCGGCCCCCGACTTTGTGGACGACGTGCGGCGCATGAGGTCGAGCACAGATGTGGTATTGGCACTCTTCGGTGCGGGGCCAGGCACCATTGTAGACAGCGACGAGGACAGCGCGGTTGGGTGTGTCGTGCCGATGCCACTGCTGGCAGAGAGGCGCGGCAGACGCGATGCCGAGGAGTTGCTCAACTGCGGCGCAGAGGTCCCCACGAAGTTGTCGCACATCTCAGAGAACGGAATCAGCGGCGGCGGCGGCGGGGTTGTCGGTGCCGTCGTCGCGGTAGCCGATGCGGTGGCGACGCCGCTGCCGCTCGTGCTCCCGCAGAAGGCGGAGATGGGGGTGCCGATGAGGGTCAGCGGCTGTCGCTGCTGCTGGGTGAGGTTTGCCGGTGTCAGTAAGAGTGGCGGCGCGTCTCTCTCCAGCGATGCAAGTGCCGCGTGCCCGGTCGACGACTGTGAATGAACGCTGACTCGCGGCGACTCCTGCATTGATACAACGACGCCGTCGACTTCCTCGCCCCTCCTCGACGCTGCTTGCGACGGCTGCGGCTGCATAAACTGGTCCAGCGTGCTCTGCTGCGATGCGGACGGGGTCGACGAGGTTGTCGCGGCCACCACGTCGCGCCTGACCACGTTCTGCTTGTCGGCGCCGTCGTGCAGGCGTACCTCCGCCCCAGTCACGTTCGACGTCTCGAACATGGCCGCGGTCACGCTCAGCTTCGTCTGTAGCAGCGGCCAGATGACACTGTCGGAGGTGCCCTCGGCCAGTAGGTACTTAATGTGGCACGGCTGCGCCTGGCCGATACGGTGCACGCGATCCTCGCACTGCAAGTGGGTGCTGGGGTTCCAATCCAGCTCAGTGAAGACTACCGTGGACGCACACGTGAAGTTGTGACCAATGCCGCTGGACTGCATGGAAAGGATAGCGACCGTGCATGTCGCTTCTGTTCGAAAGTGCTCCGCAGCTGGCTCACGTTGCGCCGGTGGCGTGTCGCCGGAGATGTAGATGTAGTCGATGGGCTGGCGCGGCCGCACCGCCTCGACCGCGCTCCGGAGCGCCTCCATCATGCACTGGTGATGTGCGAACAGGATGAGCTTCTCACCTGAATCGAGGTGCTGCTCCACAATACCGCTGACGTAATCCTGCACCGCGGGTATCTTGGCACGTGCGGTGGCCATCTTCATCTCGAATACGTTTGGTGCCCGCGCAGCCGAGTCGCCCCCGCCATTGTCCACGAGAGAAGAAGTCGAGCTGGAGGCTGCTGCTGACGTCGAGCTAAGGCTACGGCGCAACGCGATGATCTGCTTCTCCAGCGCCTTCTTTTCCTTCTCCGTGATGTACATGTAGAGCAGTTGGCGAGACTTGGAGGGCAGCTCACTGCCGAGCTCGCGCTTTGTGCGGCGAATCAGGAAGTGGCGCAGCAGGCTGTGCAGCTCATCGGGATGGGCGTGACCGGTCATGTCGATGCCGAAGCGGCCGACAAAGGAGTTGCAATACCGCGCACCGAACTGGGCCTTGCTCGGCACTAGGCTTGGCTGGATGGCCTGCAGCTGCGCGTACAGCTCGATGGGGCGTGACATGGCTGGCGTGCCTGACAGGAGGATGACACGGCGGCTCGCGCGGCAGAGCTTGAGTGACTGCTGCGCGCGCTTTGCCGCCCCGGCTTTGATGTAGTGCGACTCGTCGAGGATGACCACGTTGAAGTGGGCGTCCTCGACACACTTCAGGGAGCTGTAGGAGACGATCGCGACGGCCTGCAGGCTCGTCGCCGTTGCCTTGGCACCTTGCAGGATGGCGATGCGTGCGAACGGGATACCGCAGAACTTGTTGAACTCCTTCGCCCAGTTCTCCATGAGCGACATGGGGCACACGACCAGCACCGGCCACTCGTCCCGGTAGTGATGAGCGACGGCGATGGCTTGCACCGTCTTGCCGAGTCCCATGTCATCGGCAATCATGGCGCGGCCGTGGCGCTCCAGAACGAAGCGCACACCATCCCGCTGGAACGGTTTCAGGCGCCGGTACACACAGTCCTCTGCGTCCGGTAGGCAGGCTCGCCCAGCGGCCACGTCATCCGCGTACTGCCGTGGAAGTTGCCGCATCCGCTCCACGCAGCGAAAGTAGAAGCTAGGGATCTCCTCGAACGCCACGTGCGGCAGTGAACGGGCCTTGAGGGCGGCGACGAGGCGAGTGTACTGCGCCATGGGGTACAGGAAAGCCCGCCCGGCGGTGTACCACATGCCCTCAAACTGAGAATCCTGCAGAACTGCAAGGCGAAGCGTGTCCCACCTCGACGCTTCCCCCTGCACGCGAATCATGAAGCACGCGACGTCCTTGCTTGTCGGGTGTACCAGAGCCTCAAAGCGCAGCACAACGCCAGTGTCGGCTAGAGGGCATCCCGGGGCACCCAGCGTGACGCGGGTGTACCCCTCGCACTGCACTGGGGCCAGCGCGTAGAAGCGGCAGCGCCCGAGTGCGCAGGTGTAGCACGGCTTGCCATCACGGCTGATGAGGTAGCGCGCGGGGTGGTCGCACAGGCAGTTCATCCGCTACGTGCGAGGACTGGCCGGGGAAGCAGCGTCAGTCCGCAATCGAGGCACTCTCATGCGAAGAGATTAAAACAACTAAGGGCGAGAGGAGGCGCCAGGGGTGCATGTGCGCGAGCGTGAATGATCTATGGAGTGCAACGTGTGTAGGTTTGGTCGCGTGGTTGGGTGTATGACGCCGGTGACCAGAGCCAGAAAAGGAAAGGGATGGCGCAGCGCCGGCTGCACGGAAGTAAGGTGCGCGTGTGCGTGGGAGAGCAAGAGGTGCGTGAGCTGGAAATGCAGCATTGAACGGACAAGGCAACAGCAGAAAAGGTGAAGGAATGACGTGATGCCCTGTGCCACTGCCTACCATGTACGTGTGCCTGTCTGCGTGTGTAGTTGACGGCGTGCGCTGATGAATTGATCGGTGATTTTTCGTGTGCCGTGGCGCATGCACCGTGTGTTGCCAATCACGAGATGCAGGGGGCGGGAGGAGGTTGGGGAGAAGACGGGCGTGCTCGGCAGCTGCTTTTCTGCGCGGGGCCTCTGCTGCGACACTGCTTGCACGTTTTTTTTTCTCTCGTTTTCGATTCGAGTCCGACGATGTCGCTGTGCACGTCGGGGAGCCGTGCTCGGACGTGGTGATCGACGATGATGAAAGCACGTAAAAGGGCGTAGAAGAGGGCGGGACCAGGCAAGAGGTGAGGTTATGGACAGACATCTACACACGCACACACACACACACACACACACACACACACACAACGGCATGGAAAGGGGCGGACACGCCAGCATGATGCGCACAAGCACCGCAGCCACGACTCACTCACACACCGAAACACATGACGTGCTCCTCTACGTATGCTGGTGAGGGAGGAGGATAGGAATGCTTGCGCATCTGAAGTGCCTCGGTCGACACCGTCGGGCCCCTCCCCCTGTCACACGTTCATATGCACGGGGCGTTTGCTCTCTACCTCTCCGGCTTCCATTGCGTACACGTATCCCCTTTTGTTTTGCCTTGTGCGTGTATCCAACGGACAGAGACGACGACAACGACAGGAGGTCACTCACGCACACGGGCGCACTCGCGGGACACACGCTTCCTCGTCATCTTCCTCGTTAAACGTTCAACCATTATATATATATATATGCATATATGCTTTGCCCGTCCCACCTCATCCGCGTAACCATGCCGGCAAAACACAGGCAAACACACTACGGAGACGTGCACCCACACGCAGTCGCTGAAGACAGCAAGGCAGGCATGAAGCTCGGAAGAATGGAAGCCGTAAAGGGGTGGCCGGTGGTTGCGATGACAATGGCATGCATATAGCCACCACCACTCCTGTGCGTGTGCCTGTGTGAGTTATGGGCGACACAGTGATGCAGCGACCCCTCATCACACGCCCCCGACTTCGGCGGTACCCTCGGTGCGCATCCGCTTCGGGGGCGTGTGCCTTTCGCATCGCGATGCCGTTGCGCGACGGCGCTTTGCCGAGGACGACGGCGACGACGGCTGTGAGGCCGACGCCGGTGATACCGCACGTGCTTCTTGAGCCTTGCCAACCCCTTCAGTGCTGTGTGTGTCGTCTGCCTCCGCGGCGCCGCTGTGCTGGCCGTGGGCGGCGTGGCTGCAGCGGCCAATCATGTCATCAAAGACGTCAAGGACGTCGCGAGCCGTCACGTGCGCATCGACCACCCACGCGCGCAGCTGTCGCATGCTCTCCTTTAGCTGCTCTGCTGCCGCGTCACTGAGGGCAGGTGCTTCTGCGAGCGACGTCTTCGACTGCACAGTGGCGGCACACATGATGCGCAGCAGCTCCAGCGCGGTCGTGAAGGTTTGACCACTGTACGGATACGGGGTCGCCTTGCCGTATTCGCGGCACAGCTGCCACAGGAAGGACACCGTCCAGGCCAGCACATGCCCGGCACGCGCAAACAAACGCGTCAGGGCAGCGGACTGCGTGCAGAGGACGAGGAGGCACTGAACATACGACGCCCTCTGCCCATCGGAGGCTGTCAGCATATCGCATAGCAGCAGCAGCCCATCTAGCCCATTCGACTCGATCAACGCGACACCATCCTGCGGCACCTCGCAGGCATGCCGGAGCAGTTGCAGAAGAAAGGCGAGCTGCGGTGGAATTTCCTTGCGCAGCTCGTGTGCCACATCGGCTGCAGATGCCTGCGTGACACCTCCGCTGCTCTTGCCGCCACCGCCGAGCTTGTTGGTACGCAGCTGCAGGGCTTCTTGGCGTTCCAGCATGAGCGGGACGCTGATAGCGGCCAGCGGAGGGGTGATGGCCCAGTGGGTGAAGGGCATCGGGGTGCCGAGGACCGATTCGAGGTGCATCAAGAAGTGCACGAGGTGGTGGTGCAGGACGTCGTCGTAGCGACCAAGCGGCCGAATCGACATGATTAGCATGATGGCCAGTGGCGTGGGAAGACGCGGCACCGCAGCAGGTGACGAGGCGCGACGTGGCTGCGTAGGTTGCTGCGACCGTCTCCCTGCGCCGCCGGTGGAGGGGGGCATCTGCGTGTGGGCCAGCTTTATACGCGCGACGCTCACCACGACTCGCAGCGCTCCCTTCGGTATGTACAGCGCGCTCAGCGCTGCGGCCGCGGCGGAGCGCAGCTGCGAGTCGATCGATGTGAGCGCCTTCAGCAGCAATGGTATCACTCGTCCCGTTGGCAGGTGGGCCGAAAAAGCCGCTGGTATGGAGGCTACCCGGTGCAGGAGAGGCACCATGTAGCGCAGGTCCAACACATTTCCCAGTGACAGCCGCTCGAGGTCGGCTACGTGTGCATCGCCGGCGGAGCGCAGCTCCGGAAACACGGCACCGAGCAGGTCGGTTGCGCCATCGGCACTGCTGCCGTCTTGTAAGTGAATGGAGTTGTGCAGCCGCGATGAGGCGTGCAGCGCCATACAAGTCATTTCCTCTTCGGTCAGCGTGTCGAGGTGCCAAGAGAGCATCTCCACCTCCGGCGTGCGTGTAGCGCTCGCTGTGTGGCCGCACAGCAGGAAGCGGCGCTGCACGAGCGCATCCGGCACCTCGGCACCTTCGTGGCAGTCAGACGAGAGATACTTGGCAACCACTGAGCGCTGCCTTTTCCCTTGTTGCTCTGCTGCAGCCTCGTCGCCGCGCTCCTCCATGGTGGCAGCGATAGCAGCCGCAGGGTGCGCGACGTGGCGGGCAGCGCTCAGGTAGTGGAGGGTGAGGCAAACGGCGTAGATAAGCCGGTCTTGCACGCCGAGAGTGCCGCTGTACACGTCAAGGCACACGCGGCCCAGCGCCGCGCACTCGCCAACGGAGAGGCAGGGATGCTGCTGCTCGGCCCTGCATAGTGAGATGAGCTGCAACAGCGTGCGAGTACAGGCAAGCATCAAGACTAGGAGGCCAGTGAGCGACCCTTCGTGATCGACGTTGGCTCTCAAGTGAGCCGTCAGAGCCGCTTCGTCGGACAGGAGCGCTCGTGCAAGTCTCAAGGCGAGTTTGTGCGCAGCCTCTGTCGTGCTACCGCTGCAGGACGACGGTGCAGAGGCAGTGCTATGGGTGAGAGACAAGAGCACCCCTGCAACCTGCCAGCAGACCGAGCCCATAACAAACCACGGCGGCGTTGAAACCTTTGCAGCCTTGCTTTTGGCAGCGAGAGAGCCCTCGATGCCGAGTGCTGTGCAGACATCCTCGACAAGGCTGGTGCTCATTGGCGCTTGTTTCGCGGCTCCGCCTTGCTCTTCCCCATCCAATGGCGATGCCGAGGACACGGCTATGCTCAGCCGACTCAGCAAGGCTACCGCTGCATCTTCTTCCGGAAGCGGCAGAGCAGGGCTGTGCAGGGTAAACGCGAAGGTGCGAAGGTGCACTGACTGTGACGTCGACCTGTAGTGGCGTGGCGCCTTTGCGAAACCCCGCTGCCGGTCAGCAAGTATCAGCACTTCGATGCACTCCTGCTGCGTCACCCGCGGCACATCCAGCTCCGCCGTCGTGGCAACTGCGGCCTGTGCCAAGAGGCGCGCGCGCCTTCCCCACAGATGCACGACGCGAGCCACGACGCTCTCGAATTCGGCGAGGGAGGCCTGCAGATGGGTACCCCACATGTTAGCACTGCTGGTGCTGCTGCTGCCGCCGCCGTTGTTATTCGCGCACTCCACCCTCGGCGTTTTCTGCTTTCTCTGCAACTGCTGGTGATCATGCTGCTCGCCGTCGCCCTCGTCCTCGCCGCCACCGGTGCTGCACTTCTGTTGTTGCTTCTCCTTCGTGCGATCAATAAAGTGCAGGGCGGCGGTCGCCAAAACGCCATGCTGTGCGTCTCGCAACTCGTGCGACACGCGATCGGCCACCTTCGACAGGCTGCGCATCAAGAGATGGTTGAGGACGTGCAGGAAGACTGGCACTGTGTTGGGTGTCAGGCAGGAGAGCCACAGATGGGCCTCGGCCATTGTACAGGTAGAGTGGATGGTGACGCTGTGCACGGTCCACAGCAGCAGCTGGGCTGCCCATCCCATCGCCCGCGCCTCCTGCACAGCTTCCATGCTCTCCTGCCGCGGTGGGCTGTGCGGCCGATGGTGTGTCACCCAGAGGAGTATGCTGAGCAGCAGCGGCCACTCGCCAATGCCGACCGCCTGAGACATATTGATGTGGTGCATCTTCATCATGGGCACCCTGCGCTGCTGGCTGACGGCGAGAAGCTCACACAAGAGCGCCACACTCGCTGCTGGCCACGGCTTGAGTATGTCGTTCTGCTTCTGCAGGGCAGCCGTGATGGGGTGCACAGGCGCAGCGGCCGCCGTAGCGTGTCCGTTGGATCCGTTGGCAGTCATGGGGCCACGGGTACCACTGCTGCTGCTGACGGTACTACCGGCAAGGTCAGGCAGAAAAAGCGGCACAGCGCTCAGCCACGGCACCCGCACGTCAAAGACTTCAACGTAGTTCTTCATGAGCAGCAGCATGCGCTGCACCACTAAATGCGTCTTCTCGAGGACCGCGTCGGTGGCAGCGGATGACGGCGATGTGGTTGACGACGTGGGGGCGGCAGCAGAGGCGGCTAGGGTACGGTGGAGTTGCTGTGTCATGCGGTGCCAAAACTCTTCACGACTTGGCAGCGCCGCTTGCAGGTGGTGGCGTACCTGGGCGTTGTACGTGTCCCACACCTCCGCCTCGGCGGTGTCGTTGCCCTGCAGAACGTCAAGATCCGCCTCGGTGAAGTCGCACGGGCTGGGCAGCGAGACGACCATCTCTGCGGCGCTACCGCTAGCAGCTACGTCCCCGGCAGTGCTCGCCCTCTTGTTTCTCTTCGCGGCGTTCTGGACGGCGAGCACGAGGGGCAGCACGCGCTTCGCTCGCATCAACGCAGCCTGCGTCAGCTGCATTGCCAGCGCGAGCATGAGCAGATTCGTGGAGCCATTGATAAGGCGATGCACGTACTCAGCGACCCAAGCAGGGCAGATCTCGTCCGCCACGTCACGAGGGCACATGGTGTAGAAGGTGGACGTCTTGGCCACGACCGGCTCCAGCCGCACTTGCTGTGCGGCGAGGTGGTACGGCATCGGGCACAGAAACGTGCGCGTCATCAGATTGAGAACCGCCACCCGCGCCGTTGCCGGCGCTACGCCGTGCGAGCTGCCTTCCTCCGCGAGGTGGCCGGAGACCCGAATGAAATAAGGCCGAATGAGGTCTGGGGCGCGTTGGAGAATGTGCAGCACAAGCTGCGACATGCGCTCGCTCGCCTTGGGCCGCAGCTGGCGCAGCAGGAAGAAGAGGAGGTAGTTGGGCATGCCCTGATCCTCGAGGGACTCGACTCGCGTGCTGGCGTAGTCGGCTGGTGATTCAATGGTCTCGTCGACAATGGCATACAGAATGGCTGCGGCGTTGTCGGCCACATGGTCGAACTCCAGCGCACGCACGAGCAACCGGAAGACGTTGCGCTGCGCCAGCAAGACGCGGCGCTTCTGCTCCGCTGTGATGTGGCGGCTTTGCACGAAGAGCTCGCGAACAACTCGCAGAGCGCTGAGAGCACACGCCATACCCGCACTCGTGCCCTCGCGCAAGAGCTCGGCCGCGTCCTCGAGGAGGTGCGTCAGGACGCCGTGGCTGCAGATCGTGTCGACGACGGCGTTGTGCATCGGTGACGTGACAAGCTGCACCAGGAAGCCGAGCCGCGTGAGGCGAATGCGGCGTTGATTGTACGTCAGCTGTAGGCGAAAGACGGCGAGGTGCAACGGGACATCGGCGCGCCGCTGCGTGGCAACCGCTGCGAGCGGGCTCATCGAGGCAGTGGAGGCGGCTGCAGGTGCAGCGTGTGCATCGGCAGGGGTACGCAGGCGCGCAAGCACGAGCAGCGGTGCGTCCTTCACGGCCACCGTCAGAAACTGTAGTGCGGCGGTTACATGGGTGAGGGTGGCATCGGAAAGCGTGGCGAGTGTTTTGCGGAATAGTGCGGCGCAATCGCCGCGCAGCACCTCGCGCGCGAGGGCGACGCGGTTGCCCCGTTCGACCAACTGCGTCAGCACAACCGTCAGCGTCTGCAGCGTGGGCACGAAGTACTCGTGGCGGAGGAGGGTTGCTCGCAGCGCTTGCAGCGCCTCCTCTCGCTGAGACACGGCTACAGCCAGCTCATTCGCCTGCTCATCGCCGACCTGCAGGGTGTGGCGAATCTTCGAGAGCCCCTCCAAGACCGTTTCTTTGTACTTGGACAAGAGATGCCCAACCAGCGGCTCCACGAGCGCCATTATGCTTGTCTTTGCTTTATTAGTTTCGTTTCCGCTGCTGTGGCGAACGTTATTCGGCTGTGACGGGAAGAGGGGGCAGAGGGCGGGGAGGGGGGAGAAGCCCGACCTGCGCGTGCGTGTGTACGTCGGATGCGCAGTGCGCTATTACACGTTTTACAAGACCGACTTCACGATACGCATGCATGTTGTGAGAGAACGGGAAAATGGATTCCGAGAAAAGTGGTTGACATACATGGACGCGGCGAGAGGGGGTGTGTGAAGTACGCATACCGTATCATGATCCCCCTCGAATGCTCGTGTCTTGTGAGGCGCCCCTCCCCCACCGAACTCACCAACGCCCTCATGCGCCACAGCGACTCTCTCGGCGCACACGTGCGCGTGTGTGTCTGTGTGGTTTCTTTTGGATAGTTTCTGTTTTTCCTATTGTGGCGCTGCGATGATCGAGTCCCCGTCTTGGTTTCCCCTACGAGGGAGGTGGGGCTTGGCTGCTGCTGCTTTCCGCGGCTTTTCTATGCGTATACCTTGTCACTGCGCACAGCTCATCCAACGGACGCACACACGCAACCACAGCGCGCCCACCGCTGCTGCCACTCCACGGCCACATCCTGGTCGTCTCGGACGAACCGTCCGCTGCCGAATCGGGCCACGCGCCTCGCGATATAGGCGGGCCGGGATGATGCGCGGCGGTTTCTCTGCCGCCGACGGAGAAAAGATGGGCCGCTAGGGGAATTGAACCCCTGACCTCCCGCACCCGAAGCGGGAATCATACCACTAGACTAAGCGGCCGCGGTACCTGAACATCACGGGATTGAAGTCAACGGAAGGCGACCATTTTCCACTTGGCGTACCGCTGTGGTCCTGCTGCAAGCTCTTCCAGTCTCTCCTCGGCTTCCCTGTGGACTAGCCACATCACTGCGGCGGCCAGCTCAAGAGCCTCGAGATCTCGTGGCATCGTGGACGGGTCCTCCAGTGCCCAAATGCGCCGCTTCCGGGTATGCACCAAGACCTTGTCCCATGCTACTTGGGACACCGTCGCGGACTTTCGCTTGTGCACCTGCCGGTGCTTCGGACAGACGTACTCACGTCGACGACTGCCCTCTCCTGTATAGAGCAGGCACCTCGTCCTCCTCCAAGAACTGAAGGCCGCCCGATATGTTCGCCTGACTTGTGGATCCGCTGCTCGGGCCAAGAGTTTGTAGTCGGTGCGTCGTGCCATGAGGGTGGCTTCTGTTGCTGTTTCGGTTGACGGTGCTGTGACACAGCGCCTCTGTGGTGTGCTGGGTGTGTTGTACACTTCCTCCCCGGTGCCCATGACGTGCCTGGTGACTCCAAGTCTCTTCGGTAGCTGCCTGCCATCTACTCGGTGCAGGATGCCAGGCTCGTCGTGGGGCCTGGCCGCCGCACCTTCGGCCACCTCTGCCCTGAACCGATGCACGCTGGAGAAAGAGGGCCGAGAAGCGCAGCTGGGTCGCTTGCGGTGATGCGCATGCGTTGCTTTCGCTTGCTGAGCGCACCGACTGTCAGTGGGATATGTACCCCCATGCACCTCCGATGCAGGACCATCTTAAGCATTCCTGTTTGGTGTGTGCTGATCGAGGGCTTTCAATATTAGGCTGCGTGTTTCATTGTCACGCAAGTCCGTTCGTCCACCTCCTCCTCGAGACGCTCAGCCATGAGTTGCCCCGGATGCCTCGAGCGGGACGTTCTCCTCAGCGTCAAGCCCGCCGCCCGTGATAAGGAAAGGGGGGGGGGAGATGGCCCCCTGCCCTTTGTGGAGGCGTCTGTTTGGTTTTGCAGTTACGGAAGAGCCCACGTAGCCGTGCACGGAAGCCTCGCCTCCCCAGACCGCCTTTCGCTGTGTCCCTGTGGAAGACCGGGGCGCAAGCGGCATGGGTGCGGTCTTGGGGGCCGCCTTACCGCTTCATCTGATGCGTCTGCGAATACATAGATCAACATGAGAAGCCCCCGCAGTCAGCGCCGAGGCGTTGCTGCGCCATGCACCTGACGAAGGTCAGAAACCGCTGTGCTGCGATCCTCGAGAAGGTCTTGCGTACGTCCGGCCCCCACGATGACGGACGGAGGCGAAGCCAAAAGTACGCTGCCGTGCCTTGCGGCGAGTCGACCCCCATGCGGGGATACCGGCTGGCCAGCGATGTCGCGTGTGCAGGGGTATGCAGCAGTCGCTTCTCTCCGCAGTGCTGACTTGGCGGTACAGCCCTCCTCCGGTCAGGTCGTCCGTGAGCGTGGTCAGTCAACTGCACGTGCAACACAGCTGCATTGGCGTGCACTCTGGCAGAGGAAAGGGCAGCTCCGTGGCGTGTCGTCTTCCCGCGTGGCAAGCTTCCACCCCTGTGAGCACCTCATTGTCTTGTCCCTCTACCGGCCACCCGACGGGCAGCCCTGCCTTCAGAGCTCTTTGAGGGTTCTCGCGGATGGTGCTGCCCCTCGGCGCGGAGAGGGCTGCCAGGATCTTCGGACCGTTAGTGCCTCTGCTGCGTAATTCGACCTTCACCTCTCAAGCAGTGTAAGCCAGCGCTTTCAGATCTGGAGGATAAACGTCTCCTATCAGTAGTGCAGCAGTTCGCTGAATTCGACTTCCCGGGGACACCTGTAAGCAAGTCTAACGGCCCTTCCACCTCCTCCTTGCCGCGAACAAGGGCGAATCATGCATTGCCCCCCCCCCCTGCCCGATTGCACCGCGGATGACCAAAGAAAAAAGTCATGTAAGGCGCAACACCTCTTGGTCGGCAATCCCAGCGAAATGGAGAGAGAAAGAGAGACACATCGATGGGAACCGCTTCCTAACTCGCATCACACGCAGCCGTGTCGCAGAGCACGACGACAAAGAAGGACGACGAGGGCGGAAACGCGCTCTGCGTGTTCGCAGAGCTGATCGTTTTCGTCCGGCTAGAACTGACCCCATCGTGGCAATACAGGGGCGCCCAGGGGCAAGACGTGGCCCCGACCAAAGGTTGCGGGTAATGTGTACCTGAGGCTGCTTCGCTGTGAACCGGCACCACACAGTAGCCGTGTACACAAGCGGGAAGCGAAACGTCCGCCTCTACACCTCCATCAGCTCACTGAAGCCACAATCCAATCTCACTTTCGGTACCGTCGAAGTTGCCGCATCCGGGCCCTTGATAAGCGCGGCAAGGAAGTGAATGACGGCCCGCAACCATCCTTGGACTTGCATGTGCTAGAGCTTGTCCACATGTGCCCTCTAGCGAAAGAAGGAAGACCGCATCAACCTTGCACCACTGCCGTGACATCATGCGGGGGCGACGGTGGCACCGGTCTTCCACTTCCTGTGCGTCTCCGCTTCTAGCACCGCACCTCTATAGAGGGTTTCTCTCGCTACTTTCCCTGCTGCTACTCCGAACAGTCGTGCCATATAGTTGACTGCAGTTCTGAGGCACCTCAGCGTCTGCGTGCCTCTCCGACGATGGCCGTGGAAGAGGCGCGGAAGAGGTGTGGACGAGCACGTGTGTTTGCCACCGCCGGTATCCCGTGGAGCCGCAACAGTCAGAGAGGGCGGGGAGGAACGATTCGTAGAATAACAAAAAAAAAACAGTAAAGCAGGCTGCTGGATGGCGGGGAGGATTTGCGGAGAACGACTTTAAAAGTACCTTCACCTCCTTTCCAAGGTTGCCTCGTGCGCACCTGGTGAGGCGGTGATCCAGGAAGCTGGCTAAAACGGCTGCGTATCGAGCTTTCTTGTCCTCTTTCACGCTGCTGCTGTCGACTCTCGTGGGGGTTCGCTGTCGTGCCACATCCATTTCACCCGTGCGCAGGACCCTGCTGCACCTGATGGTGCCACAACGACTGTTGCCACACACTCCGGTGGGCCCGCCGCGGCGGCCGAGGTCATGCACTGGACTCATCGCGTCGCCGTGCACGCGGACCTCCTCGTGTAGGGGTGGTGGGGATGGTGGTGGTGGCGAACGCAGCGATCTTACGTCTCCTGCTGTTGGGTGTACTATAGGCTCAAGCATGAATCGCCACGTTAGCTCTTCGTTCATCTCCAACTTTTTCTCCTCTCTGTGTGGCATCACCGCGATTAGCAGGGGCGCCGCCGGCCGCTATCACGCTCTGCGCTGGCCGCTGCCCATTCGCCTGCTTCGGCGGCAGCCCTCGAACAAAGTGCATTGGCGTCCGCACATACGTAAATTGCAGCTTTCCATCCACCCAAAAACTGTACAGCACCGGCGCCCCGGGCAGCAGCGCACCGACGTGTTCCCTGTCGCGGAAGCGCCGGCCGCCCAGCTCTGGGAAGATCAAGCCGCCTTTGGCATCCGTCACGAAGCCGTTCACTAGACACGCCGCACGCTGCCCCGTCTTTCCGGCCGGCAGCCGAAGCCCCAGGTGCGCGCTGACTGTGTCCAAGTTCGCCTGCTTCTCCAGTTCGTGCTTCAGCTGCACCATCGCGTTCCAGTAGCGCACCCACGCCGCAAAGGCGCGCGCGTTGATGTGCGGGCGGTGGCCGGGCAGCAGCAACTGCTCGCACAGCCAGCGCTGGTTCGTGACGCAAGTGTAGTCGCGCAGCGGGCGGTTGGCAATGACGAGGAAGTAGTCGTCGGCCATGTCCGCGGTGTAGGGCACGTAGGCGTCGGTGTCGATGACGGCGCCATGGGCGTCGCGAAGCGGGACACCGACGGCGGCGAGAATGTCAAACAACGAAATGCCGTGCTGGTAGAGCGTGCGGCTGAGGTGCGCCCACTCGCAGCGGCTGGTGGGCCTGCGGATGCCGAGGTGCGGGTACAGGCGCGCCAGCACGCCGACCTGCTTGTCCGTGAAGACAGGCACGCGGTCACCGTGCGGCATGTAGCAGACGACGGGAACGTAGCGCTCGGGGGTGTCCGCAGCCGCTGCCACGACGCGCTGCCGCAGCACCTCGCTCACGATGCGGCGGAAGCAGAAGCGCGTGACCTGCATCTCCACGTCCGGAAGCAGGCTCTGCCGCAGCAGCAGCTGCGAGTCGCGGCAGCACGCGTCCGGCGCGATCACCTCCGTTGCGCAGGTTCGGAACAGCACCGGCAGGCCCACGCGACCGCCGAGCGGGTGCGGGCAGCCGTGCGGCTGCGTCGCCGTCCAGCCCTGGTCGTGCGCCAGCAGGTACAGACGCACCAGCACATGGTACTTCTCCACGTCGCGGTCGTCGGTGAATGCCGGCATGGCGGCCGCGTCCATCGACTCCAGCGGGAAGTGCTCCACCAGCTCATCGTCCGTGACGAAGGCGCCCACACGCAGGTAGGAGAAGTACACGCGCACCTGCTCCGCGTCTTCAGCATAGAAAGGGCGCTGCTGGCGCACCGGGTCGCGCACGAACACCGACTCCACTGTAATGGCGGTGCACTTGCTCTCCCGCGTGAAGCCTTTGCTCTCCGTGGCCTTGGGCGTGTAGGGAAACATGGACTCGCAGTGCGGCGTCCGCACGGAGCTGCCGCGCTTGGCGTAGTGGAAGACGTGGTAGCCCTGCAATGTGCGCGCGTTCTTTGGCACGAAGTGCTTCTGTGTGACGAGGCGCGCGCGCCTGTCCTGCACGCTCATGCACGGGGCGGTGTTGGGGTAAAAGAGGTGCACCCGCACCACCAGTTCCTCCCACCCACTCACCTTGTTCACGCGAGGGAAGCACTCGACGCAGTCGTCCCGTAGCTGTGTCTGAATAGGGTCGCAGGCAACAATCATGCGTGTATCGTCGGTGTCCTCATCGTCCAGGGTCGCTGTGATGTGCTCGTCATGTATTATATGGCTGCAGCTGGCCTCATCACGGCAGTGCACGCCGCGTACGCCCTCCAGGTGAGACGCCTCAGCGCCATTCGGCACTTCGACGCCCGCGGCGCGGAGCTCATTGACGAGAGCCCGCTGCGCGGCCTTTACCGCGTGCGTGAAGTAGGGCAGGTAGCCCTTACCCTTGTATGCGTGGATCGACGCGTTGAGGCTGCCCTCGTTGCCGAGCGGGGTTACGATAGTCGGCGTGCCGCTGTCTGCAAGCTGCAACAACCGGCCTGGCACGAGTTTTTCGAGAGCCTGGGCTGCGCTGGTAGACATCGTTGACGTCAGGCACGCACCCGTTAGTTGGTTCAAGGGGAGGGAGGTGAGAAGGGCGTGGATGGCAGAAGGAGGTTGGGGAGGAACGCTGCAAGCCGGTGCGTGCCAGATGCGATTTGCAATACTGCGATGCAGCTACGATGACGCCCTCTTTGCCGCTGTATCTCGGCTATACGGGTGTTTCGGTGGTTGCGTCTATGTAGTGCGAAGTACTTGTGTGCGTGACTTTTCACAATCAGTCTTGGAAGGATCGCGAGGAAAAAGGGTTCAGGTGTCGGTTATGCGGAGGTGACGGCGAGAGAGCCTAGAGAGAGGAGAGGGGGGCCATGCCAAGGGGAGAGTGGAGAGGAGAAAATGGCCATATGGGGCTGTCAGAGTGAGAGGGAACCTCGCGGGCAGCTTGTCAGCGTAGTTTGCATGTGTGACACACACACACACACACACAGTCTGAAATCATGTTGCAGAAGGAAGCGACGCGCGGGATGAGGGAAGGCGGAGAAGCGCACGGAAACATGTGCGGCGCTCCCTGTGTCTCTCTTTCTCCCTGTCTGTCTGTCTTTTCTAGGCTTTCGCGCTTGCTGTTTCTTTCAGAGAGAGAGGGATCGCAGAGGGTTCTGAGCGCGTGGAGAGAGGAGAGCGTCAGAGAGTCGCAACGGCGATGATAGCAAGGTAGAGGTGGTGGCCAAGAGCAAGGACAAGAGAGGAGTATGGACGGAGGAGGGGAGCGGGCGAGAGTTCTGCCGACCACCACGCGGCGCCAAGCCTCCTTCTTCGCCAACACGTGAGGACGGCATCCATTGGGAAGCACCCCACTGGGGGGAGAACAGCTGCAAGGATATGAGGGGCGACCCAATGAGTGAGTGAACAGCAGAGGGAGAGGGTAATCCCGAACCGCAAAACATATGCACGGACTCCGCGTTAAGTTCCCTGCTCTTGCAACCGCGGCACTTTATCCACCGACGCCGGGACGTTCACCAGCTCCGCCACTTCTGACGGATTCAGCGCGCGTATAGCGCACGTTGTGGTCTCCTCGCAGGCCAGCGCCCCTAACTTGTCGAGTGGAGGGTACAGAAACCGGTGTTCGCCGTGGCCAGGCACCCTCGTGGAGGTGCTGAGGAAGGCCTGCCAGCTTTCCGGAGCGGCGTAGACGTCGGTGCCAGGCCCTGCCCGCGCCACCATAGCTTTCCAAAAGGAAGCTGTGAAGATGGACGTGGTGCTCGGGTGAGGGGCGAAGAAGGTGGACACTGCGTTGACCGTTGTCCCGGCGACGGGCATGCCCAGCGCCAAACCGCTCAGTGTAGTTGACAGTGGGCTGAGCAGCCGTCCCCGCCTAGCCCCGGAGTCCTTGTCAGTGGCAAGCTCAATGGAGGTCTCTGTCGAGGTCGGGGCGTAGTGACGCAGCGCGCTCATCACCCACTGGAACCAGTACGGAGACACTTGCGCCGAGGCTGTCAACAGCATCCCAAGCTCAAAATCCGACTGCGGTTTCCACACATCCGCCATCATCATCGGCACAGACGGGCTGACATTGTCGTACAGGCGGTGCGCGTAGAAGTCGAGGCGACCCTGAGGCCAGGGCACAAACGACATAGCGGACGCGTTGCCCAGCACGTGCACGGCGATGTCGATGGGAAACACACGCTGCGAGTAATTACAGCTTCTCAAGGAGTTGAGCACACGGGTTACATTGGGTACCTCCGCCTCCGTGGCGACAACAAACACGCGGAGGCGATAAAGTCCCAGGAGCTGAGCCCGGTTCCGCACGATGAGGTTCGGACGCTCGGCGAGTCGGGTGTCTGCATCGACCCACTCCTCGCGCATTGCCAACTGCGCACGCGTGTAGGCGCTGATGAGTATATCATCCTCTATGCTGGTGATAGGGCGTATGGTGAGCATGTGGCCGATGAAGAAGAGGATGACGATCATGATAGCAACGCCGAACACAAAAATAGAGCGGCTCTGCTTGCCTGGCGCCCGGCCGTGTTGGGCGTGGTTCGCCTTATCCATCGTCAGAGCCAACAGTGCAGCCACGTGGCCAGCTCCCAAATATCGACAAGGGTGATGGCGCCTTGGAGGCGGTGTCTCTGCCCCCTCCCCCTGCGGCTGACGGTGCTCGCACCCGCTTCACTTCGAGCCTCCAACTGCGAGAAGCCAGAGTGTGAGAGGGGAGGATGGAGGCGGAGGGTATTGGAGATGGAGAACAAGAGTACGTGTGCGACACGCGTGCCTGTGAATGTGCGGTTGATGGGGGTGGTGGTGGAGGCACGAGACCCGTCACACAGGGTGTGAGAGGAAGGAGAGGGGGTGAGAGCGGCGAAACGAAAAGTAACCCACAGAGACAGGTGCCCGCACGATGTGCTTCATCGTTTCCCTCATGGCTGACGCTCTGACTTCCCCACCGCTTGCCCTGCGTTCTCCAAAGCACGCGCACACAAACACGCAAAGGCAGACGAGATGGCGAGGGAGCACAGATGCCGGTTGGCAGTGTGAAGGGGGGGGGACTGCGGCGGTGCCTGAGATGAAGCCGTGATGGAGAGGGCCCGTGTCGGCACACGAAGTGAGGAAGATGAAGAACGCGGCGATTGACGCGGAGACGAGGGACAGAGGAGAGAGATGAGAGTGCTACGACACGAACACACACACACACACACACAGAGGCCGGCAAGGAAGGGGAAAGCACCAACCCTCAATACGAAGCGAGGCGTAGACAGAGAGAGGGGGATAGAGCGCGATACGACAATGACAGCAACAAGAGTGCAAGCGCATGTGTGTCGGGGTGTCTCTGGGTGGGCTTGGCACGAACACGTGAGTGAGAGGGAGGAGTGAAGGAGAGAGAAAAAGAGGCGGCTGCCAAGCGGAGATGTTGAGTCCACAGTGGCGCTGAGTGATGAGGATGGTGGATTACAGATAACGAAGCCGATAGTGGTGGTAGGGACAGTAGGGAGGAAGTGTGTGCATGTATGTGTGTGCATGTCTACCTCATCTGGCGATTCTGAGTGAGTTGGCGTGCATGTGTGCGTAGGGATGTGTGTCCCAGCCCCCTCTCCCCTCCTCTCCATCTGGCTAACAAAAAATGCCCACGACGAAAGCGTGCAGACAAGGACACACACACACACACAGATCAGCAGCGCACATCTACTGTGGCAAGACAACAAAGGCTATCACTATTATAGGGAGGAGACCGTACAGGAAGTGAGGAGGCAAAGGAAGGTGAGGAGGGCTCACCATCGTGATTTGCGGGAAGACCAGGAGCTGTTGGAGGCACCATCGTCAAAGAGATCTGGATTATCACTGAGGTTGTTGATCCCAGCGAGCCACTGGAGATGCTGCTGCTTTTCTCTAGTACTGGCTGCTAAGTCCTCGCACTGCTGCCTTCGCTCTTTCATCCGCTGCCCGCGCTGCACGCAGGCTAAGATGCTCATCCCGATGATCGTGACGAGCACGACGCCGAAGATGCCGGCCGTCACGGTCTCGAAGAGCAGAAACATATCAATGTCCATGGCAGTGCAAAGGCAGACGCCGGTCACATCAGAGAGTTGAGGTGGGCGGGGGGCGGGGGGCGGGGTTGTCGTGGTGGTGATAAGAAAGATCGCAAAATGAGTCTGTGCTTGTACATTTGCGACAGTGCGCGTGTCTGTCTGTCTGCCTGTCTCTATGAGCCTCCTCCCCCACTATCTAACGATGGTCTAGTAGGGGAGGGGGGCTTGGGCACTCCGCACGGACAGACAACTAACCCAACAAAATGAGGACGGGAAAGACAGTACTTGGGCCCGGTCTCTCTCTCTCTCGCTCTCGCTCTCGCTCTACGCGCCCGTATGTGTCCCAAGGAAGAGGTGTGTGTGAGAAAGGAACGACGGAGGAGGAGGGGTCATACGCGCGCGTTTATTTGTGGGGGGGGGGGTGCTGCCACGGACGGGCCCTTCGGACTAGTGAGAGTGGGAATAAAGATGATACCCGTCGCTCGAGCTAGTGGAGGTGGGAAGAGTGAATGCGGAGAGGAGAGAGAGCGTGGGAGATGCGTACGTAGAAGGCACCACGACGACACCGTGCATGAACGAGGAAGCAGAGCCTTGGAGGGAAGGAAGGACAGACGACTGACGAGGCGATGGCTCATTCCACACATATACACACACAGAGGGAGAGCAGACATATATACATGTATGTCTGGAAGGCTGTATGGCCTGAGGGGAGGGGGCAGGATTAGCGATGCGTGAGGAAGCAGAAGAATAGCAGAGAGAGAGACGGATACACACACACACACACAGATGCACGTGCGCCATGCAAGATCGTCTATGAGCACGTCATCATCGCACTCGATGCCTTTGCTTATCCGGCGAGGCGGAGAGATGGGCGACTCTGTGTATCGGGTATATGCAAGGTTTCACCCCCGCTGTTCTGCGGCCCGATGGGATGCACCTCGTGAAGCTCTTCCGATGGCCGCTGCCGTCGTCGCTCTTCCGCCTCCTCTTGCTTGAGTAGTGTGTACGCACGCAGGGCGCGGCGATCGCGATAGAGGCAAAAAGCGAAAATGAGCACCATTGCGAAACCAGCCAAGATTGCCACGACAATGCGCAGCCACAGCGGCAGCCCCGCGTACATGTCCAGGTCGTAAGGAGAGGTGGCGCAGCAGCCGTTGGTGCAGCACACACTTGGGCGTGGGGCATCCTTGCACGTGTAACGGCCCAGCGCCTCAGACCCGCACTCGAGGTCGGTCGACATGGCGAAGAAGGCAAGAGACGATGAAAAGTGTGGTGGTGGTGGTGACGGCGGGTAACAAGCGGCAGCGCAGCTGTCATCAAGAAGCTCGAGAGGAGTAAGAGGTCCCTATGTGACGACGGCGCGCTGAATGGGGAGGGTCTGGCACGTGAAGGAGGTGATGCCGGTAGGGAAGGCAAGAGAGATGGTCTGCAGATGTGTGAAAGGGGATCAAGTGAACGGCCAAGTGCATTGTGGACATGCACACACACACACACACAGAGATGCATACACATATGAGAGGAGGTGGAGATGCCCAGTTTGATTCGTTGCCCAGAGATGATGTACGGGAAGACCGTGCCACACAGGGCAGTTGTGGTGTTGGCGGATGCTCAGGAGGAAAGGAAAGAAGGGGGCACCCAACAAGAGGACATGACGCAGCCGCTTGCATGCATGCGACGGCTTGCCGCGGCGTCTACCATTACACCAGAGTGCTTGGACGAGGCATGCACGTGTGTGTGTGGGGGGGGGAGAGTCGCACTTGCCAGCGTGTCTTCCTGACGCATTCAATGGCCTGACGAGAGCCGCGGCAGAGGATAAGCGAGCAAGAGAGATTGGCTCACCGACCACCCGAAGCGACGCAGCGAAGGTGCAGGCAGGTCTCATTTCGTCGTCGGGGTAAGTAGACGATGCTTGTAGCGGCCTGGCTGAAGTTCAGGCAGAGATGCGTGGGATGAACAGTGGGCAGCAACGGCGGCAGCAGCACGCATCAGCTACAGAGAAATGTTCGATCTCTATCGTCGTTGTTATGCGTGCAGGTAAGGCAGCACAGACAGCTTGCGCGCACTCTCTACCACAGGCTCACTTGTTAGGATACGAGGAAACGGCCGAGCCCGTACGTCACGTACGGTATGCCACCATACAGCGATTCTTTGGTGTCACGCAGTCGGGAACGTACTCCACTAGTCGCACGATGTACCCGTGACGCTGAAGCCACTGTACGCGTCCTTGGCTCACGACGGCTTCGACGGAGGCGGCTATGCCCTCTGGACAGGAGACAAAGTAACGCACGGACTTCTTCGAGACCGATGCTGAGGGGCCTCTCCCCGACAGAGCGACACCCTGCAATCGCTGGTGCACGGACACATTCCAGTCTGTCAAGCGCGTTAGATGGCAGAAGGCTGCAGCACTGCCCAGCCCCAGCAGCGCGGACACAAAGTCAGGGTCGATGTAGGTGTCCAGCGAGCATTTGCTAAAGCAGCACGGCGCCAGAACGAGGATGCGCGGCAGAGACTCCTGCGCCTCCAGATGGCGCAGCCCCTCGTCCACGCCGCTGCCGCA